>NW_026778964.1:10000-165000 GCF_030144855.1 Hypanus sabinus | reverse complement strand
CACTGAGTGTGTGTCTTCAGGCTCCTGTACCTCCTCCCTGACGGCAGAGGGGAAGAAGCTGTTCCTGAATCGCTGAGTGTGTATCTTCAGGCTCCTGTACCTCCTCCCTGATGGCAGAGGGGAAGAAGCTGTTCCTGAATCGTTGAGTGTGTGTCTTCAGGCTCCTGTACCTCCTCCCTGATGGCAGAGGGGAAGAAGCTGTTCCTGAATCGTTGAGTGTGTGTCTTCAGGCTCCTGTACCTCCTCCCTGATGGCAGAGGGGAAGAAGCTGTTCCTGAATCGTTGAGTGTGTGTCTTCAGGCTCCTGTACCTCCTCCCTGATGGCAGAGGGGAAGAAGCTGTTCCTGAATCGCTGAGTGTGTATCTTCAGGCTCCTGTACCTCCTCCCTGATGGTAGCAATGAGAAGATGGCATGTCCTGGATGGTGGGGGTCCTTAATGATGGACGTCGCTCCTTGAAGATGTCCTGGCCCGTGGTGGAGCTGGCCCAATTCACAACTTGCTGCAACTTTTTTTTCCCGACCCTGCGCAGTGTTCACCACCCCCCACCCCCCCCACAACAAAGTTGGAGCCCATCAAAATGCAGCGGTCGAGGTTTGGGAGATGCAGAGAGAAGGACGAGGGAGGAGGTGAGAGTGGGGGAGAAAGGGAATGGCGGGGAACATGGGAGAAATGGGAGATCGATGACGTGGAGAGCAGAAAGAGGAGAGGAACGTTGGAGGTAGAACAGCGCAGGCCATTCGGCCCACATAATGCTGTGCCGACCCTTTAACCGACTCCAAGACCCATCTAACCCTTTTCCCTCCCATGTAACCCTTCGTTTCTCGATCACCCACACCCTGATCTAAGAGTTCCTTAAGTGTCCTCCCCCCCCCCCCCCAACACTCATTACCAATCACCCTAAAATTATGCTGCCCTTGTATCAGCCACTTCTGCCCTGGGAGCAAGTCTCTGGCTGCCCCCGTTTGCACTCCGCCGCAGACTCCTTGCCAACCCCCCTCTTGGAATACAGAACGTTACAGCTGATGCTGTTGCGCCAGCTTTTCGACCTACTCGAAGGTGGATCTGACCCGTCCCTCCCTCATCCTCGCCCGTTGCCCGTTTCCTGCAGCAACGAGGGTCCTCCTTCTCCGAGGGTGTTCCAGGCTCCCTTCTTCGTCTCAGTATCCTCCTATCGCTTCTCACTGCTGTCAGCCAGGCCAGTCCCGGGTGGAGACCCGGAATACCGTCACACTCCGATGTAGAAAGACTCTTCATTGCCGTTTCCATAACAGTTTTGTTTGGCCATCAAGGGTTGTTGGCCCCGAGCTGACACAGCCCCCCCTATAAACCTGGAGGACCAGAGGACCACACTCAGTCTGACCTCTACTCTTTGACCCTGTTTGGCACTGGGTGACCCGACCCAGAGCCCCAGACTCCCTCCGGGTCACTGAGGCTCGCAAACCCCCAAACCCTACGATGAGGCTGTGGTGCCCTCAGAGGCTTCCTCCCCACACTGCCCACCACATTCCTTTCCCATCTCGTTGGAGGTCTCCTCGTGTCCTTGTCCGTCAGTCACTGAAAGCGAGCATGCAGGTACAGCAGGCAGTGAAGAAAGCTAATGGCATGTTGGCCTTCATAACAAGGGGAGTTGAGTATAGGAGTAAAGAGGTCCTTCTGCAGTTGTACAGGACCCTGGTGAGACCACACCTGGAGTACTGTGTGCAGTTTTGGTCTCCAAATTTGAGGAAGGACATTCTTGCTATTGAGGGAGTGCAGCGTAGGTTCTCGAGGATAATTCCTGGAATGGCGGGACTGTCGTATGTTGAAAGATTGGAGCAACTGGGCTTGTATAGACTGGAATTTCAAAGAATGAGAGGGGATCTGATTGAAACATAGAAGATTATTAAGGAATTGGACACGCCAGAGACAGGAAGCACGTTCCTGATATTGTCTATTGACCCTTTAACCAACTGTAAAGTCGAATGGGCCTTTCCGTCTCTCGACCCTGCCATCATCGGCGGAGAGGACGTGTGAGATGTGGGAGAAGATGGGGAAGGTGGGGATAACAGGGGGAAGACGGTGAGTAGTTTCAGAATGTAAACCACCCCGCCAAACGTGTGGAGTCTGAGGTGCAAAGCCTCCTGTTTGTGCGGCTGCTATCTGATCTGTCACCCCGTCACAAATCAGTTCACAGAACAACAGACAGTACGCCATACGCAATTAAACGTTTCAGCTTTATAATTCTTGATTTGACTGCGGGGTCAGTAAAGTAAAACAAGAAGGGAAAGGGCCATTTAAAAGAGAAAGTCTAATGTGCACGTCGGAGCTCACGATTTCCCTTCCGCTGGTCCACCACCGATTTCCTGGGCTTCGTCAACTCCCAGCCCTGCTCCGTCCTCCTGTCTAGGACCTCTCCATTCCAGCATCTTCTCTCTCCATCTCCCGCCGTACCAAAGACCCAGACCACCTCGGTCTCGGCCACACAACAAGGAAAAGAAAAAAAAACCCTCCCTCGATCGGACGGTGACCGTGACAGAACCCCCTGTTATCTCCAGACATAACCCAAACACTGCTGCGACAGAGAAACCGTTACATCGGCAGTGAATCCTCCCCCCCAGGGCGAAACGCCACTTGGAAAACTTTCAATGGCAAGTTGACCAGACTCAGTCTCGAGAGCGTGAATTCTGAGGAGAGGTTGAGTGAGCGAGGACGAAAGAGGACGAGAGATGACTTGATAGGGGCACGTGTAAGATGATCAGAAACCTAGAACTCATGCAGAGGCCACCAAACACTGGGGTCCACGGACCCCTTACTGAAAGGTATTGGTCCGCGGTATGTTTTCAGAGAAAAGTTGGTGACCACTGATTCTACCACTTGCCAGAGATAGTTCCCCAGGGCAGGAATGACTGATACTGTGGAATATAGTGTTCAGTTCTGGGAGCCTCATTTTAGGAAGGGTGTGCAGGCTTTCGAGAGGGTGCAGAGGAGATTCACCAGGATGCTGCCTGGATTAGAGAGGGTGCAGAGGAGATTCACCAGGATGCTGCCTGGATTAGAGAGGGTGCAGAGGAGATTCACCAGGATGCTGCCTGGATTGGAGAGGGTGCAGAGGAGATTCACCAGGATGCTGCCTGGATTAGGGAGGGTGCAGAGGAGATTCACCAGGATGCTGCCTGGATTAGAGAGGGTGCAGAGGAGATTCACCAGGATGCTGCCTGGATTAGAGAGGGTGCAGAGGAGATTCACCAGGATGCTGCCTGGATTGGAGAGGGTGCAGAGGAGATTCACCAGGATGCTGCCTGGATTAGGGAGGGTGCAGAGGAGATTCACCAGGATGCTGCCTGGATTAGAGAGGGTGCAGAGGAGAGGAGGAGATTCACCAGGATGCTGCCTGGATTAGAGAGGGTGCAGAGGAGATTCACCAGGATGCTGCCTGGATTAGAGAGGCTGCAGAGGAGATTCACAAGGATGCTGCCTGGATTAGAGAGGGTGCAGAGGGTGATTCACCAGGATGCTGCCCGGATTGGACAGGGTGCAGAGGAGATTCACCAGGATGCTGCCTGGATTACAGAGGGTGCAGAGGAGATTCACCAGGATGCGGCCAGGATTAGAGAGGGTGCAGAGGAGATTCACCAGGATGCTGCCTGGATTAGAGAGGGTGCAGAGGGTGATTCACCAGGATGCTGCCTGGATTGGACAGGGTGCAGAGGAGATTCAACAGGATGCTGCCCGGATTAGAGGGGGTGCAGAGGGAGATTCACCATGATGCAGTCTGGATTAGAGAGGGTGCAGAGGGAGATTCACCAGGATGCTGCCTGGATTAGAGAGGGTGCAGAGGAGATTCACCAGGATGCTGCCTGGATTAGAAAGGGTGCAGAGGGGATTCACAAGGATGCTGCCTGGATTAGAGAGGGTGCAGAGGAGATTCACAAGGATGCGGCCAGGATTAGAGAGGGTGCAGAGGAGATTCACCAGGATGCTGCCTGGATTAGAAAGGGTGCAGAGGGTGATTCACCAGGATGCTGCCCGGATTGGACAGGGAGCAGAGGGAGATTCACCATGATGCAGCCTGGATTAGAGAGGGTGCAGAGGAGATTCAGCAGGATGCTGCCTGGATTGGAGAGGGTGCAGAGGAGATTCACCAGGATGCTGCCTGGATTGGAGAGGGTGCAGAGGAGATTCACCAGGATGCTGCCTGGATTAGAGAGGGTGCAGAGGAGATTCACCAGGATGCTGCCTGGATTAGACAGGGTGCAGAGGAGAGGAGGAGATTCACGAGGATGCTGCCTGGATTAGAGAGGGTGCAGAGGGAGATTCACCAGGATGCTGCCTGGATTAGAGAGTGTGCGGAGTAGATTCACCAGGAAGCTGCCTGGATTGGAGAGGGTGCAGAGGAGATTCACCAGGATGCTGCCTGGATTGGAGAGGGTGCAGAGGAGATTCACCAGGAAGTTGCCTGGATTGGAGAGGGTGCAGAGGAGATTCACCAGGAAGCTGCCTGGATTGGAGAGGGTGCAGAGGAGATTCACCAGGATGCTGCCTGGATTAGAGAGGGTGCAGAGGGTGATTCACCAGGATGCTGCCCGGATTGGACAGGGTGCAGAGGAGATTCAACAGGATGCTGCCCGGATTAGAGGGGGTGCAGAGAGAGATTCACCATGATGCAGCCTGGATTAGAGAGGGTGCAGAGGAGATTCACCTGGATGCTGCCTGGATTAGAGAGGGTGCAGAGGAGATTCACCAGGATGCTGCCTGGATTGGAGAGGGTGCAGAGGAGATTCACCAGGATGCTGCCTGGATTGGAGAGGGTGCAGAGGAGATTCACCAGGATGCTGCCTGGATTAGAGAGGGTGCAGCGGAGATTCACCAGGATGCTGCATGGATTAGAGAGGGTGCAGAGGAGAGGAGGAGATTCACCGGGATGCTGCCTGGATTAGAGAGGGTGCAGAGGGAGATTCACCAGGATGCTACCTGGATTAGAGAGGGTGCAGAGGAGATTCACCAGGATGCTGCCTGGTTTAGAGAGGGTGCAGAGGAGATTCACCAGGATGCTGCCTGGATTAGAGAGGGGGCGGAGGAGATTCACCAGGACGCTGCCTGGATTAAAGAGGGTGCGGAGTAGATTCACCAGGATGCTGCCTGGATTGGAGAGGGTGCAGAGGAGATTCTCCAGGATGCTGCCTGGATTAGAGAGGGTGCAGTGGAGATTCACCAGGATGCTGCCTGGATTAGAGAGTGTGCGGAGTAGATTCACCAGGATGCTGCCTGGATTAGAGAGGGAGCAGAGGAGATTCACCAGGATGCTGCCTGGATTAGAGAGGGTGCAGTGGAGATTCACCAGGATGCTGCCTGGATTAGAGAGTGTGCGGAGTAGATTCACCAGGATGCTGCCTGGATTAGAGAGGGAGCAGAGGAGATTCACCAGGATGCTGCCTGGATTGGAGAGGGTGCAGAGGAGATTCACCAGGATGCTGCCTGGATTAGAGAGGGTGCAGTGGAGATTCACAAGGATGCTGCCTGGATTAGAGAGTGTGTGGAGTAGATTCACCAGGATGCTGCCTGGATTAGAGAGGGTGCAGTGGAGATTTACCAGGATGCTGCCTGGATTAGAGAGGGTGCAGAGGAGAGGAGGAGATTCACCAGAATGCTGCCTGGATTAGAGAAGGTGCAGAGGAGATTCACCAGGATGCTGCCTGGATTAGAGAGTGTGTGGAGTAGGTTCACCAGGAAGCTGCCTGGATTGGAGAGGGTGCAGAGGAGATTCACCAGGATGCTGCCTGGATTAGAGAGTGTGCGGAGTAGATTCACCAGGATGCTGCCTGGATTGGAGAGGGTGCAGAGGAGATTCACCAGGATGCTGCCTGGATTAGAGAGGGTGCAGTGGAGATTCACCAGGATGCTGCCTGGATTAGAGAGGGTGCAGAGGAGAGGAGGAGATTCACCAGGAGGCTGCCTGGATTAGAGAGTGTGCGGAGTAGATTCACTAGGATGCTGCCTGGATTAGAGAGGGTGCAGAGGAGAGGAGGAGATTCACCAGGATGCTGCCTGGATTGCAGAGGGTGCAGAGGAGATTCACCAGGATTCTGCCTGGATTAGAGAAGGTGCAGAGGAGATTCACCAGGATGCGGCCAGGATTAGAGAAGGTGAAGAGGAGATTCACCAGGATGCTGCCCAGATTGGAGAGGGTGAATAGGAGATTCACCAGGATGCGGCCAGGATTAGAGAGCGTGCAGAGGAGATTCACCAGGATGCTGCCTGGATTAGAGAGTGTGCAGAGGAGATTCACCAGGGCGCTGCCTGGTTTAGAGAGGGTGCAGAGGGAGATTCACCAGGATGCAGCCTGGATTAGAGAGGGTGCAGAGGAGATTCACCTGGACACTGCCTGGATTAGAGAGGGTGCGGAGGAGATTCACCAGGATGCTGCCTGGATTAGAGAGAGTGCAGAGGAGATTCACCAGGATGCTGCCTGGATTAGAGAGGGTGCAGAGGAGATTCACCAGGATGCTGCCTGGATTGGAGAGGGTGCAGAGGAGATTCACCAGCATGCTGCCTGGATTAGAGGGGGTGCAGAGGGAGATTCACCAGGATGCTGCCTGGATTAGAGAGGGTGCAGAGGAGATTCACCAGGATGCTGACTGGATTAGAGAGTGTGCAGAGGAGATTCACCAGGATGCTGCCTGAATTGGAGAGGGTGCAGAGGAGATTCACCAGGATGCTGCCTGGATTAGAGAGGGTGCAGAGGAGATTCACCAGGATGCTGCCTGAATTAGAGAAGGTGCCGAGGAGATACACCAGTATGCGGCCAGGATTAGAGAGGGTGCAGAGGAGATTCACCAGGATGCGGCCCGGATTAGAGAGGGTGCAGAGGAGATTCACCAGGATGCTGCCCAGATTGGAGAGGGTGCAGAGGGAGATTCACCAGGATGCTGCCTGGATTGGAGAGGGTGCAGAGGAGATTCACCAGGATGCTGCCTGGATTTGAGAGTGTGCAGAGGAGATTCACCAGGATGCTGCCTGGATTGGAGAGGGTGCAGAGGAGATTCACCAGGATGCTGCCCAGATTGGAGAGGGTGCAGAGGGAGATTCACCAGGATGCTGCCTGGATTGGAGAGGGTGCAGAGGAGATTCACCAGGATGCTGCCTGGATTTGAGAGTGTGCAGAGGAGATTCACCAGGATGCTGCCTGGATTGGAGAGGGTGCAGAGGAGATTCACCAGGATGCTGCCTGGATTAGAGAAGGTGCCGAGGGGATTCACCAGGATGCTGCCTGGATTAGAGAGTGTGCAGAGGAGATTCACCAGGATGCTGCCTGGATTGGAGAGGGTGCAGAGGAGATTCACCAGGATGCTGCCTGGATTAGAGAAGGTGCCGAGGGGATTCACCAGGATGCTGCCTGGATTAGAGAGGGGGCAGAGGAGATTCACCAGGATGCTGCCTGGATTGGAGAGGGTGCAGAGGAGATTCACCAGAATGCTGCTTGGATTGGAGAGGGTGCAGAGGAGATTCACCAGGATGCTGCCTGGATTAGAGAGGGTGCAGAGGAGATTCACCAGGATGCTGCCTGAATTAGAGAGGGTGCAGAGGAGATTCACCAGGATGCTGCCTGGATTAGAGAGGGTGCAGAGGAGATTCACCAGAATGCGGCCAGGATTAGAGAGGGTGCAGAGGAGATTCACCAGGATGCTGCCTGGGTTAGAGAGGGTGCAGAGGGAGATTCAGCAGGATGCTGCTTGCATTAGAGTGGGTGCAGAGGAGATTCACGAGGATGCTCCCTGGATTAGAGAGGGTGCAGAGGAGATTCACCAGGATGCTGCCTGGATTAGAGAGGGTGCAGAGGAGATTCACCAGGATGCTGACTGGATTGGAGAGGGTGCAGAGGAGATTCAGCAGGATGCTGCCCGAATTAGAGAGGGTGCAGAGGAGATTCACCAGGACGCTGCCCGGATTGGACAGGGTGCAGAGGTGATTCACCTGGATGCTGCCTGGATTAGAGAGGGTGCAGAGGAGATTCACCAGGATGCTGCCTGGATTGGAGAGGGTGCAGAGGGAGATTCACCAGGATGCTGCCTGGATTGGAGAGGGTGCAGAGGAGATTCACCAGGACACTGCCTGGATTAGAGAGGGTGCAGAGGACATTCAACAGGATGCTGCCTGGATTAGAGAGTGTGCAGAGGACATTCACCATGATGCTGCCTGGATTAGAGAGTGTGCAGAGGAGATTCACCAGGATGCTGTCTGGATTAGAGAGGGTGCAGATGAGATTCACCATGATGCTGCCTGGATTAGAGAGGGTGCCGAGGAGATTCACCATGATGCTGCCTAGATTAGAGAGTGTGCGGAGTAGATTCACAAGGATGCTGCCTGGATTGGAGAGGGTGCAGAGGAGATTCACCAGGATGCTGCCTGGATTGGAGAGGGTGCGGAGGAGATTCACTAGGATGATGCCTGGATTAGAGAGGGTGCAGAGGAGATTCACCAGGATGCTGCCTGGATTGGAGAGTGTGCGGAGGAGATTCACCAGGATGCTGCCTGGATTAGAGAAGGTGCAGAGGAGATTCACCAGGATGCTGCCTGGATTAGAGAGTGTGCGGAGTAGATTCACTAGGATGCTGCCTGGATTAGAGAGGGTGCAGAGGAGAGGAGGAGATTCACCAGGATGCTGCCTGGATTGCAGAGGGTGCAGAGGAGATTCACCAGGATTCTGCCTGGATTAGAGAAGGTGCGGAGGAGATTCACCAGGATGCGGCCAGGATTAGAGAGCGTGCAGAGGAGATTCACCAGGGCGCTGCCTGGTTTAGAGAGGGTGCAGAGGGAGATTCACCAGGATGCAGCCTGGATTAGAGAGGGTGCAGAGGAGATTCACCTGGACACTGCCTGGATTAGAGAGGGTGCGGAGGAGATTCACCAGGATGCTGCCTGGATTAGAGAGAGTGCAGAGGAGATTCACCAGGATGCTGCCTGGATTAGAGAGGGTGCAGAGGAGATTCACCAGGATGCTGCCTGGATTGGAGAGGGTGCAGAGGAAATTCACCAGCATGCTGCCTGGATTAGAGGGGGTGCAGAGGGAGATTCACCAGGATGCTGCCTGGATTAGAGAGTGTGCAGAGGAGATTCACCAGGATGCTGCCTGAATTGGAGAGGGTGCAGAGGAGATTCACCAGGATGCTGCCTGGATTGGAGAAGGTGCCGAGGAGATACACCAGTATGCGGCCAGGATTAGAGAGGGTGCAGAGGAGATTCACCAGGATGCGGCCCGGATTAGAGAGGGTGCAGAGGAGATTCACCAGGATGCTGCCCAGATTGGAGAGGGTGCAGAGGGAGATTCACCAGGATGCTGCCTGGATTGGAGAGGGTGCAGAGGAGATTCACCAGGATGCTGCCTGGATTAGAGAGTGTGCAGAGGAGATTCACCAGGATGCTGCCTGGATTGGAGAGGGTGCAGAGGAGATTCACCAGGATGCTGCCTGGATTAGAGAAGGTGCCGAGGGGATTCACCAGGATGCTGCCTGGATTAGAGAGTGTGCAGAGGAGATTCACCAGGATGCTGCCTGGATTGGAGAGGGTGCAGAGGAGATTCACCAGGATGCTGCCTGGATTAGAGAAGGTGCCGAGGGGATTCACCAGGATGCTGCCTGGATTAGAGAGGGGGCAGAGGAGATTCACCAGGATGCTGCCTGGATTGGAGAGGGTGCAGAGGAGATTCAGCAGAATGCTGCCTGGATTGGAGAGGGTGCAGAGGAGATTCACCAGGATGCTGCCTGGATTAGAGAGGGTGCAGAGGAGATTCACCAGGATGCTGCCTGAATTAGAGAGGGTGCAGAGGAGATTCACCAGGATGCTGCCTGGATTAGAGAGGGTGCAGAGGAGATTCACCAGAATGCGGCCAGGATTAGAGAGGGTGCAGAGGAGATTCACCAGGATGCTGCCTGGGTTAGAGAGGGTGCAGAGGGAGATTCAGCAGGATGCTGCTTGCATTAGAGTGGGTGCAGAGGAGATTCACGAGGATGCTCCCTGGATTAGAGAGGGTGCAGAGGAGATTCACCAGGATGCTGCCTGGATTAGAGAGGGTGCAGAGGAGATTCACCAGGATGCTGACTGGATTGGAGAGGGTGCAGAGGAGATTCAGCAGGATGCTGCCCGAATTAGAGAGGGTGCAGAGGAGATTCACCAGGACGCTGCCCGGATTGGACAGGGTGCAGAGGTGATTCACCTGGATGCTGCCTGGATTAGAGAGGGTGCAGAGGAGATTCACCAGGATGCTGCCTGGATTGGAGAGGGTGCAGAGGGAGATTCACCAGGATGCTGCCTGGATTGGAGAGGGTGCAGAGGAGATTCACCAGGACACTGCCTGGATTAGAGAGGGTGCAGAGGACATTCAACAGGATGCTGCCTGGATTAGAGAGTGTGCAGAGGACATTCACCATGATGCTGCCTGGATTAGAGAGTGTGCAGAGGAGATTCACCAGGATGCTGTCTGGATTAGAGAGGGTGCAGATGAGATTCACCATGATGCTGCCTGGATTAGAGAGGGTGCCGAGGAGATTCACCATGATGCTGCCTAGATTAGAGAGTGTGCGGAGTAGATTCACAAGGATGCTGCCTGGATTGGAGAGGGTGCCGAGGAGATTCACCAGGATGCTGCCTGGATTGGAGAGGGTGCGGAGGAGATTCACTAGGATGCTGCCTGGATTAGAGAGGGTGCAGAGGAGATTCACCAGGATGCTGCCTGGATTGGAGAGTGTGCGGAGGAGATTCACCAGGATGCTGCCTGGATTAGAGAAGGTGCAGAGGAGATTCACCAGGATGCTGCCTGGATTAGAGAGGGTGCAGAGGAGATTCAGCAGGATGCTGCCTGGATTAGATAGGGTGCAGAGGAGATTCACCAGGATGCTGCCTGGATTGGAGAGTGTGCGGAGGAGATTCACCAGGATGCTGCCCGGATTAGAGAAGGTGCAGAGGAGATTCACCAGGATGCGGCCCGGATTAGAGAGGGTGCAGAGGAGATTCACCAGGATGCGGCCCGGATTAGAGAGTGTGCAGTGGAGATTCACCAGGATGCTGCCTGGATTAGAGAGGGTGCAGAGGAGATTTACCAGGATGCGGCCTGGATTAGAGAGGGTGCAGAGGAGATTCACCAGGATGTTGCCTGGATTAGAGAGGGTGCAGAGGGGGATTCACCAGGATGCTGCCTGGATTAGAGAGGTTGCAGAGGGAGATTCACCAGGATGCTGCCCGGATTAGAGAGGGTGAAGACGAGATTCACCAGGATGCTGCCTGGATTAGAGAGGGTGCAGAGGAGATTCCCCAGGATGCTGCCTGGATTAGAGAGGGTGCAGAGGAGATTCACCAGGATGCTACCTGGATTGGAGAGGATGCAGAGGAGATTCACCAGGATGCTGCCTGGATTGGAGAGGGTGCAGTGGAGATTCACCAGGATGCTGCCTGGATTAGAGAGTGTGCGGAGTAGATTCACCAGGATGCTGCCTGGATTAGAGAAGGTGCAGAGGGAGATTCGCCAGGATGCTGCCTGGATTAGAGAGTGTGCGTAGTAGATTCACCAGGATGCTGCCTGGATTGGAGAGGGTGCAGAGGAGATTCACCAGGATGCTGCCTGGATTAGAGAGGGTGCAGTGGAGATTCACCAGGATGCTGCCTGGATTAGAGAGTGTGCGGAGTAGATTCACCAGGATGCTGCCTGGATTAGAGAGGGAGCAGAGGAGATTCACCTGGATGCTGCCTGGATTAGAGAGGGTGCAGAGGAGATTCACCAGGATGCTGCCTGGATTGGAGAGGTTGCAGAGGGAGATTCACCAGGATGCTGCCTGGATTAGAGAGGGTGCAGAGGACATTCACCAGGATGCTGCCTGGATCAGAGAGGGTGCAGAGGAGATTCACCAGGATGCTGCCTGGGTTAGAGAGGGTGCAGAGGAGATTTACCAGGATGCTGCCTGGATAAGAGAGGGTGCAGAGGAGATTTACCAGGATGCTGACTGGATTAGAGAGGGTGCAGAGGAGATTCACCAGGATGCTGACTGGATTGGAGAGGGTGCAGTGGAGATTCGCCAGGATGCTGCCTGGATTAGAGAGGGTGCAGAGGAGATTCACCAGAAAGCGGCCAGGAATAGCGAGGGTGCAGAGGAGATTCACCAGGATGCTGCCTGGGTTAGAGAGGGTGCAGAGGGAGATTCAGCAGGATGCTGCCTGGATTAGAGAGGGTATAGAGGAGATTCACCAGGATGCTGCCTGGATTAGAGAGGGTGCAGAGGAGATTCACCAGGATGCTGTCTGGATTGGAGAGGGTGCAGAGGAGATTCAGCAGGATGCTGCCCGAATTAGAGAGGGTGCAGAGGAGATTCACCAGGATGCTGCCCGGATTGGTCAGGGTGCAGAGGGAGATTCACCATGATGCAGCCTGGATTAGAGAGGGTGCAGCGGAGATTCACCAGGATGCTGCCTGGATTAGAGAGGGTGCAGAGGAGAGGAGGAGATTCACCGGGATGCTGCCTGGATTAGAGAGGGTGCAGAGGGAGATTCACCAGGATGCTACCTGGATTAGAGAGGGTGCAGAGGAGATTCACCAGGATGCTGCCTGGTTTAGAGAGGGTGCAGAGGAGATTCACCAGGATGCTGACTGGATTAGAGAGTGTGCGGAGTAGATTCACCAGGATGCTGCCTGGATTAGAGAGGGAGCAGAGGAGATTCACCAGGATGCTGCCTGGATTGGAGAGGGTGCAGAGGTGATTCACCAGGATGCTGCCTGGATTAGAGAGGGTGCAGTGGAGATTCACCAGGATGCTGCCTGGATTAGAGAGTGTGCGGAGTAGATTCACCAGGATGCTGCCTGGATTAGAGAGGGTGCAGTGGAGATTTACCAGGATGCTGCCTGGATTAGAGAGGGTGCAGAGGAGAGGAGGAGATTCACCAGGATGCTGTCTGGATTAGAGAAGGTGCAGAGGAGATTCAACAGGATGCTGCCTGGATTAGAGAGTGTGCGGAGTAGGTTCACCAGGATGCTGCCTGGATTAGAGAGGGAGCAGAGGAGATTCACCAGGAAGCTGCCTGGATTGGAGAGGGTGCAGAGGAGATTCACCAGGATGCTGCCTGGATTAGAGAGGGTGCAGTGGAGATTCACCAGGATGCTGCCTGGATTAGAGAGTGTGCGGAGTAGATTCACCAGGATGCTGCCTGGATTGGAGAGGGTGCAGAGGAGATTCACCAGGATGCTGCCTGGATTAGAGAGGGTGCAGAGGAGAGGAGGAGATTCACCAGGAGGCTGCCTGGATTAGAGAGTGTGCGGAGTAGATTCACTAGGATGCTGCCTGGATTAGAGAGTGTGCGGAGTAGATTCACCAGGATGCTGCCTGGGTCAGAGAGGGTGCAGAGGAGATTCACCAGGATGCTGCCTGGATTAGAGAGGGTGCAGAGGAGAGGAGGAGATTCACCAGGAGGCTGCCTGGATTAGAGAGTGTGCGGAGTAGATTCACTAGGATGCTGCCTGGATTAGAGAGGGTGCAGAGGAGAGGAGGAGATTCACCAGGATGCTGCCTGGATTGCAGAGGGTGCAGAGGAGATTCACCAGGATGCGGCCAGGATTAGAGAGCGTGCAGAGGAGATTCACCAGGGCGCTGCCTGGTTTAGAGAGGGTGCAGACGGAGATTCACCAGGATGCAGCCTGGATTAGAGAGGGTGCAGAGGAGATTCACCTGGATACTGCCTGGATTAGAGAGGGTGCGGAGGAGATTCACCAGGATGCTGCCTGGATTAGAGAGAGTGCAGAGGAGATTCACCAGGATGCTGCCTGGATTAGAGAGGGTGCAGAGGAGATTCACCAGGATGCTGCCTGGATTGGAGAGGGTGCAGAGGAGATTCACCAGCATGCTGCCTGGATTAGAGAGGGTGCAGAGGGAGATTCACCAGGATGCTGCCTGGATTAGAGAGGGTGCAGAGGAGATTTACCAGGATGCTGACTGGATTAGAGAGTGTGCAGAGCAGATTCACCAGGATGCTGCCTGGATTGGAGAGGGTGCAGAGGAGATTCACCAGGATGCAGCCTGGATTGGAGAAGGTGCCGAGGAGATTCACCAGTATGCGGCCAGGATTAGAGAGGGTGCAGAGGAGATTCACCAGGATGCGGCCCGGATTAGAGAGGGTGGAGAGGAGATTCACCAGGATGCTGCCCAGATTGGAGAGGGTGCAGAGGGAGATTCACCAGGATGCTGCCTGGATTGGAGAGGGTGCAGAGGAGATTCACCAGGATGCTGCCTGGATTAGAGAGTGTGCAGAGGAGATTCACCAGGATGCTGCCTGGATTGGAGAGGGTGCAGAGGAGATTCACCAGGATACTGCCTGGATTAGAGAGTGTGCAGAGGAGATTCACCAGGATGCTGCCTGGATTGGAGAGGGTGCAGAGGAGATTCACCAGGATGCTGCCTGGATTAGAGAAGGTGCCGAGGGGATTCACCAGGATGCTGCCTGGATTAGAGAGGGGGCAGAGGAGATTCACCAGGATGCTGCCTGGATTGGAGAGGGTGCAGAGGAGATTCACCAGAATGCTGCCTGGATTGGAGAGGGTGCAGAGGAGATTCACCAGGATGCTGCCTGGATTAGAGAGGGTGCAGAGGAGATTCACCAGGATGCTGCCTGAATTAGAGAGGGTGCAGAGGAGATTCACCAGGATGCTGCCTGGATTAGAGAGGGTGCAGAGGAGATTCACCAGTATGCGGCCAGGATTAGAGAGGGTGCAGAGGAGATTCACCAGGATGCTGCCTGGGTTAGAGAGGGTGCAGAGGGAGATTCAGCAGAATGCTGCTTGCATTAGAGTGGGTGCAGAGGAGATTCACCAGGATGCTGCCTGGATTAGAGAGGGTGCAGAGGAGATTCACCAGGATGCTGCCTGGATTAGAGAGGGTGCAGAGGAGATTCACCAGGATGCTGACTGGATTGGAGAGGGTGCAGAGGAGATTCAGCAGGATGCTGCCCGAATTAGAGAGGGTGCAGAGGAGATTCACCAGGACGCTGCCCGGATTGGACAGGGTGCAGAGGTGATTCACCTGGATGCTGCCTGGATTAGAGAGGGTGCAGAGGAGATTCACCAGGATGCTGCCTGGATTGGAGAGGGTGCAGAGGGAGATTCACCAGGATGCTGCCTGGATTGGAGAGGGTGCAGAGGAGATTCACCAGGACACTGCCTGGATTAGAGAGGGTGCAGCGGAGATTCACCAGGATGCTGCCTGGATTAGAGAGGGTGCAGAGGAGAGGAGGAGATTCACCGGGATGCTGCCTGGATTAGAGAGGGTGCAGAGGGAGATTCACCAGGATGCTACCTGGATTAGAGAGGGTGCAGAGGAGATTCACCAGGATGCTGCCTGGTTTAGAGAGGGTGCAGAGGAGATTCACCAGGATGCTGCCTGGATTGGAGAGTGTGCGGAGGAGATTCACCAGGATGCTGCCTGGATTAGAGAAGGTGCAGAGGAGATTCACCAGGATGCTGCCTGGATTAGAGAGGGTGCAGAGGAGATTCAGCAGGATGCTGCCTGGATTAGATAGGGTGCAGAGGAGATTCACCAGGATGCTGCCTGGATTGGAGAGTGTGCGGAGGAGATTCACCAGGATGCTGCCTGGATTAGAGAAGGTGCAGAGGAGATTCACCAGGATGCGGCCCGGATTAGAGAGGGTGCAGAGGAGATTCACCAGGATGCGGCCCGGATTAGAGAGTGTGCAGTGGAGATTCACCAGGATGCTGCCTGGATTAGAGAGGGTGCAGAGGAGATTTACCAGGATGCGGCCTGGATTAGAGAGGGTGCAGAGGAGATTCACCAGGATGTTGCCTGGATTAGAGAGGGTGCAGAGGGGGATTCACCAGGATGCTGCCTGGATTAGAGAGGTTGCAGAGGGAGATTCACCAGGATGCTGCCCGGATTAGAGAGGGTGCAGAGGAGATTCCCCAGGATGCTGCCTGGATTAGAGAGGGTGCAGAGGAGATTCACCAGGATGCTGCCTGGATTGGAGAGGATGCAGAGGAGATTCACCAGGATGCTGCCTGGATTGGAGAGGGTGCAGTGGAGATTCACCAGGATGCTGCCTGGATTAGAGAGTGTGCGGAGTAGATTCACCAGGATGCTGCCTGGATTAGAGAAGGTGCAGAGGGAGATTCACCAGGATGCTGCCTGGATTAGAGAGTGTGCGTAGTAGATTCACCAGGATGCTGCCTGGATTGGAGAGGGTGCAGAGGAGATTCACCAGGATGCTGCCTGGATTAGAGAGGGTGCAGTGGAGATTCACCAGGATGCTGCCTGGATTAGAGAGTGTGCGGAGTAGATTCACCAGGATGCTGCCTGGATTAGAGAGGGAGCAGAGGAGATTCACCTGGATGCTGCCTGGATTAGAGAGGGTGCAGAGGAGATTCACCAGGATGCTGCCTGGATTGGAGAGGGTGCAGAGGGAGATTCACCAGGATGCTGCCTGGATTAGAGAGGGTGCAGAGGACATTCACCAGGATGCTGCCTGGATCAGAGAGGGTGCAGAGGAGATTCACCAGGATGCTGCCTGGGTTAGAGAGGGTGCAGAGGAGATTTACCAGGATGCTGCCTGGATAAGAGAGGGTGCAGAGGAGATTTACCAGGATGCTGACTGGATTAGAGAGGGTGCAGAGGAGATTCACCAGGATGCTGACTGGATTGGAGAGGGTGCAGAGGAGATTCGCCAGGATGCTGCCTGGATTAGAGAGGGTGCAGAGGAGATTCACCAGGATGCTGCCTGGGTTAGAGAGGGTGCAGAGGGAGATTCAGCAGGATGCTGCCTGGATTAGAGAGGGTATAGAGGAGATTCACCAGGATGCTGCCTGGATTAGAGAGGGTGCAGAGGAGATTCACCAGGATGCTGTCTGGATTGGAGAGGGTGCAGAGGAGATTCAGCAGGATGCTGCCCGAATTAGAGAGGGTGCAGAGGAGATTCACCAGGATGCTGCCCGGATTGGTCAGGGTGCAGAGGGAGATTCACCATGATGCAGCCTGGATTAGAGAGGGTGCAGCGGAGATTCACCAGGATGCTGCCTGGATTAGAGAGGGTGCAGAGGAGAGGAGGAGATTCACCGGGATGCTGCCTGGATTAGAGAGGGTGCAGAGGGAGATTCACCAGGATGCTACCTGGATTAGAGAGGGTGCAGAGGAGATTCATCAGGATGCTGCCTGGTTTAGAGAGGGTGCAGAGGAGATTCACCAGGATGCTGACTGGATTAGAGAGTGTGCGGAGTAGATTCACCAGGATGCTGCCTGGATTAGAGAGGGAGCAGAGGAGATTCACCAGGATGCTGCCTGGATTGGAGAGGGTGCAGAGGAGATTCACCAGGATGCTGCCTGGATTAGAGAGGGTGCAGTGGAGATTCACCAGGATGCTGCCTGGATTAGAGAGTGTGCGGAGTAGATTCACCAGGATGCTGCCTGGATTAGAGAGGGTGCAGTGGAGATTTACCAGGATGCTGCCTGGATTAGAGAGGGTGCAGAGGAGAGGAGGAGATTCACCAGGATGCTGTCTGGATTAGAGAAGGTGCAGAGGAGATTCAACAGGATGCTGCCTGGATTAGAGAGTGTGCGGAGTAGGTTCACCAGGATGCTGCCTGGATTAGAGAGGGAGCAGAGGAGATTCACCAGGAAGCTGCCTGGATTGGAGAGGGTGCAGAGGAGATTCACCAGGATGCTGCCTGGATTAGAGAGGGTGCAGTGGAGATTCACCAGGATGCTGCCTGGATTAGAGAGGGTGCAGAGGAGAGGAGGAGATTCACCAGGAGGCTGCCTGGATTAGAGAGTGTGCGGAGTAGATTCACTAGGATGCTGCCTGGATTAGAGAGGGTGCAGAGGAGAGGAGGAGATTCACCAGGATGCTGCCTGGATTGCAGAGGGTGCAGAGGAGATTCACCAGGATTCTGCCTGGATTAGAGAAGGTGCAGAGGAGATTCACCAGGATGCGGCCAGGATTAGAGAGGGTGCAGAGGAGATTCACCAGGATGCGGCCCGGATTAGCGAAGGTGAAGAGGAGATTCACCAGGATGCTGCCCAGATTGGAGAGGGTGCATAGGAGATTCACCAGGATGCGGCCAGGATTAGAGAGCGTGCAGAGGAGATTCACCAGGGCGCTGCCTGGTTTAGAGAGGGTGCAGACGGAGATTCACCAGGATGCAGCCTGGATTAGAGAGGGTGCAGAGGAGATTCACCTGGATACTGCCTGGATTAGAGAGGGTGCGGAGGAGATTCACCAGGATGCTGCCTGGATTAGAGAAGGTGCAGAGGAGATTCACCAGGATGCTGCCTGGATTGGAGAGGGTGCAGAGGAGATTCACCAGCATGCTGCCTGGATTAGAGAGGGTGCAGAGGGAGATTCACCAGGATGCTGCCTGGATTAGAGAGGGTGCAGAGGAGATTTACCAGGATGCTGACTGGATTAGAGAGTGTGCAGAGCAGATTCACCAGGATGCTGCCTGGATTGGAGAGGGTGCAGAGGAGATTCACCAGGATGCAGCCTGGATTGGAGAAGGTGCCGAGGAGATTCACCAGTATGCGGCCAGGATTAGAGAGGGTGCAGAGGAGATTCACCAGGATGCGGCCCGGATTAGAGAGGGTGGAGAGGAGATTCACCAGGATGCTGCCCAGATTGGAGTGGGTGCAGAGGGAGATTCACCAGGATGCTGCCTGGATTGGAGAGGGTGCAGAGGAGATTCACCAGGATGCTGCCTGGATTAGAGAGTGTGCAGAGGAGATTCACCAGGATGCTGCCTGGATTGGAGAGGGTGCAGAGGAGATTCACCAGGATACTGCCTGGATTAGAGAGTGTGCAGAGGAGATTCACCAGGATGCTGCCTGGATTGGAGAGGGTGCAGAGGAGATACACCAGGATGCTGCCTGGATTAGAGAAGGTGCCGAGGGGATTCACCAGGATGCTGCCTGGATTAGAGAGGGGGCAGAGGAGATTCACCAGGATGCTGCCTGGATTGGAGAGGGTGCAGAGGAGATTCACCAGAATGCTGCCTGGATTGGAGAGGGTGCAGAGGAGATTCACCAGGATGCTGCCTGGATTAGAGAGGGTGCAGAGGAGATTCACCAGGATGCTGCCTGAATTAGAGAGGGTGCAGAGGAGATTCACCAGGATGCTGCCTGGATTAGAGAGGGTGCAGAGGAGATTCACCAGTATGCGGCCAGGATTAGAGAGGGTGCAGAGGAGATTCACCAGGATGCTGCCTGGGTTAGAGAGGGTGCAGAGGGAGATTCAGCAGAATGCTGCTTGCATTAGAGTGGGTGCAGAGGAGATTCACGAGGATGCTCCCTGGATTAGAGAGGGTGCAGAGGAGATTCACCAGGATGCTGCCTGGATTAGAGAGGGTGCAGAGGAGATTCACCAGGATGCTGACTGGATTGGAGAGGGTGCAGAGGAGATTCAGCAGGATGCTGCCCGAATTAGAGAGGGTGCAGAGGAGATTCACCAGGACGCTGCCCGGATTGGACAGGGTGCAGAGGTGATTCACCTGGATGCTGCCTGGATTAGAGAGGGTGCAGAGGAGATTCACCAGGATGCTGCCTGGATTGGAGAGGGTGCAGAGGGAGATTCACCAGGATGCTGCCTGGATTGGAGAGGGTGCAGAGGAGATTCACCAGGACACTGCCTGGATTAGAGAGGGTGCAGCGGAGATTCACCAGGATGCTGCCTGGATTAGAGAGGGTGCAGAGGAGAGGAGGAGATTCACCGGGATGCTGCCTGGATTAGAGAGGGTGCAGAGGGAGATTCACCAGGATGCTACCTGGATTAGAGAGGGTGCAGAGGAGATTCACCAGGATGCTGCCTGGTTTAGAGAGTGTGCAGAGGAGATTCACCAGGATGCTGCCTGGATTGGAGAGTGTGCGGAGGAGATTCACCAGGATGCTGCCTGGATTAGAGAAGGTGCAGAGGAGATTCACCAGGATGCTGCCTGGATTAGAGAGGGTGCAGAGGAGATTCAGCAGGATGCTGCCTGGATTAGATAGGGTGCAGAGGAGATTCACCAGGATGCTGCCTGGACTGGAGAGTGTGCGGAGGAGATTCACCAGGATGCTGCCTGGATTAGAGAAGGTGCAGAGGAGATTCACCAGGATGCGGCCCGGATTAGAGAGGGTGCAGAGGAGATTCACCAGGATGCGGCCCGGATTAGAGAGTGTGCAGTGGAGATTCACCAGGATGCTGCCTGGATTAGAGAGGGTGCAGAGGAGATTTACCAGGATGCGGCCTGGATTAGAGAGGGTGCAGAGGAGATTCACCAGGATGTTGCCTGGATTAGAGAGGGTGCAGAGGGGGATTCACCAGGATGCTGCCTGGATTAGAGAGGTTGCAGAGGGAGATTCACCAGGATGCTGCCCGGATTAGAGAGGGTGCAGACGAGATTCACCAGGATGCTGCCTGGATTAGAGAGGGTGCAGAGGAGATTCCCCAGGATGCTGCCTGGATTAGAGAGGGTGCAGAGGAGATTCACCAGGATGCTGCCTGGATTGGAGAGGATGCAGAGGAGATTCACCAGGATGCTGCCTGGATTGGAGAGGGTGCAGTGGAGATTCACCAGGATGCTGCCTGGATTAGAGAGTGTGCGGAGTAGATTCACCAGGATGCTGCCTGGATTAGAGAAGGTGCAGAGGGAGATTCACCAGGATGCTGCCTGGATTAGAGAGTGTGCGTAGTAGATTCACCAGGATGCTGCCTGGATTGGAGAGGGTGCAGAGGAGATTCACCAGGATGCTGCCTGGATTAGAGAGGGTGCAGTGGAGATTCACCAGGATGCTGCCTGGATTAGAGAGTGTGCGGAGTAGATTCACCAGGATGCTGCCTGGATTAGAGAGGGAGCAGAGGAGATTCACCTGGATGCTGCCTGGATTAGAGAGGGTGCAGAGGAGATTCACCAGGATGCTGCCTGGATTGGAGAGGGTGCAGAGGGAGATTCACCAGGATGCTGCCTGGATTAGAGAGGGTGCAGAGGACATTCACCAGGATGCTGCCTGGATCAGAGAGGGTGCAGAGGAGATTCACCAGGATGCTGCCTGGGTTAGAGAGGGTGCAGAGGAGATTTACCAGGATGCTGCCTGGATAAGAGAGGGTGCAGAGGAGATTTACCAGGATGCTGACTGGATTAGAGAGGGTGCAGAGGAGATTCACCAGGATGCTGACTGGATTGGAGAGGGTGCAGAGGAGATTCGCCAGGATGCTGCCTGGATTAGAGAGGGTGCAGAGGAGATTCACCAGAAAGCGGCCAGGATTAGCGAGGGTGCAGAGGAGATTCACCAGGATGCTGCCTGGGTTAGAGAGGGTGCAGAGGGAGATTCAGCAGGATGCTGCCTGGATTAGAGAGGGTATAGAGGAGATTCACCAGGATGCTGCCTGGATTAGAGAGGGTGCAGAGGAGATTCACCAGGATGCTGTCTGGATTGGAGAGGGTGCAGAGGAGATTCAGCAGGATGCTGCCCGAATTAGAGAGGGTGCAGAGGAGATTCACCAGGATGCTGCCCGGATTGGTCAGGGTGCAGAGGGAGATTCACCATGATGCAGCCTGGATTAGAGAGGGTGCAGCGGAGATTCACCAGGATGCTGCCTGGATTAGAGAGGGTGCAGAGGAGAGGAGGAGATTCACCGGGATGCTGCCTGGATTAGAGAGGGTGCAGAGGGAGATTCACCAGGATGCTACCTGGATTAGAGAGGGTGCAGAGGAGATTCACCAGGATGCTGCCTGGTTTAGAGAGGGTGCAGAGGAGATTCACCAGGATGCTGACTGGATTAGAGAGTGTGCGGAGTAGATTCACCAGGATGCTGCCTGGATTAGAGAGGGAGCAGAGGAGATTCACCAGGATGCTGCCTGGATTGGAGAGGGTGCAGAGGAGATTCACCAGGATGCTGCCTGGATTAGAGAGGGTGCAGTGGAGATTCACCAGGATGCTGCCTGGATTAGAGAGTGTGCGGAGTAGATTCACCAGGATGCTGCCTGGATTAGAGAGGGTGCAGTGGAGATTTACCAGGATGCTGCCTGGATTAGAGAGGGTGCAGAGGAGAGGAGGAGATTCACCAGGATGCTGTCTGGATTAGAGAAGGTGCAGAGGAGATTCAACAGGATGCTGCCTGGATTAGAGAGTGTGCGGAGTAGGTTCACCAGGATGCTGCCTGGATTAGAGAGGGAGCAGAGGAGATTCACCAGGAAGCTGCCTGGATTGGAGAGGGTGCAGAGGAGATTCACCAGGATGCTGCCTGGATTAGAGAGGGTGCAGTGGAGATTCACCAGGATGCTGCCTGGATTAGAGAGTGTGCGGAGTAGATTCACCAGGATGCTGCCTGGATTGGAGAGGGTGCAGAGGAGATTCACCAGGATGCTGCCTGGATTAGAGAGGGTGCAGTGGAGATTCACCAGGATGCTGCCTGGATTAGAGAGGGTGCAGAGGAGAGGAGGAGATTCACCAGGAGGCTGCCTGGATTAGAGAGTGTGCGGAGTAGATTCACTAGGATGCTGCCTGGATTAGAGAGGGTGCAGAGGAGAGGAGGAGATTCACCAGGATGCTGCCTGGATTGCAGAAGGTGCAGAGGAGATTCACCAGGATTCTGCCTGGATTAGAGAAGGTGCAGAGGAGATTCACCAGGATGCGGCCAGGATTAGAGAGGGTGCAGCGGAGATTCACCAGGATGCTGCCTGGATTAGAGAGGGTGCAGAGGAGAGGAGGAGATTCACCGGGATGCTGCCTGGATTAGAGAGGGTGCAGAGGGAGATTCACCAGGATGCTACCTGGATTAGAGAGGGTGCAGAGGAGATTCACCAGGATGCTGCCTGGTTTAGAGAGGGTGCAGAGGAGATTCACCAGGATGCTGCCTGGATTGGAGAGTGTGCGGAGGAGATTCACCAGGATGCTGCCTGGATTAGAGAAGGTGCAGAGGAGATTCACCAGGATGCTGCCTGGATTAGAGAGGGTGCAGAGGAGATTCAGCAGGATGCTGCCTGGATTAGATAGGGTGCAGAGGAGATTCACCAGGATGCTGCCTGGATTGGAGAGTGTGCGGAGGAGATTCACCAGGATGCTGCCTGGATTAGAGAAGGTGCAGAGGAGATTCACCAGGATGCGGCCCGGATTAGAGAGGGTGCAGAGGAGATTCACCAGGATGCGGCCCGGATTAGAGAGTGTGCAGTGGAGATTCACCAGGATGCTGCCTGGATTAGAGAGGGTGCAGAGGAGATTCACCAGTATGCGGCCAGGATTAGAGAGGGTGCAGAGGAGATTCACCAGGATGCTGCCTGGGTTAGAGAGGGTGCAGAGGGAGATTCAGCAGAATGCTGCTTGCATTAGAGTGGGTGCAGAGGAGATTCACGAGGATGCTCCCTGGATTAGAGAGGGTGCAGAGGAGATTCACCAGGATGCTGCCTGGATTAGAGAGTGTGCGGAGTAGATTCACCAGGATGCTGCCTGGATTAGAGAGGGTGCAGTGGAGATTTACCAGGATGCTGCCTGGATTAGAGAGGGTGCAGAGGAGAGGAGGAGATTCACCAGGATGCTGTCTGGATTAGAGAAGGTGCAGAGGAGATTCAACAGGATGCTGCCTGGATTAGAGAGTGTGCGGAGTAGGTTCACCAGGATGCTGCCTGGATTAGAGAGGGAGCAGAGGAGATTCACCAGGAAGCTGCCTGGATTGGAGAGGGTGCAGAGGAGATTCACCAGGATGCTGCCTGGATTAGAGAGGGTGCAGTGGAGATTCACCAGGATGCTGCCTGGATTAGAGAGTGTGCGGAGTAGATTCACCAGGATGCTGCCTGGATTGGAGAGGGTGCAGAGGAGATTCACCAGGATGCTGCCTGGATTAGAGAGGGTGCAGTGGAGATTCACCAGGATGCTGCCTGGATTAGAGAGGGTGCAGAGGAGAGGAGGAGATTCACCAGGAGGCTGCCTGGATTAGAGAGTGTGCGGAGTAGATTCACTAGGATGCTGCCTGGATTAGAGAGGGTGCAGAGGAGAGGAGGAGATTCACCAGGATGCTGCCTGGATTGCAGAAGGTGCAGAGGAGATTCACCAGGATTCTGCCTGGATTAGAGAAGGTGCAGAGGAGATTCACCAGGATGCGGCCAGGATTAGAGAGGGTGCAGCGGAGATTCACCAGGATGCTGCCTGGATTAGAGAGGGTGCAGAGGAGAGGAGGAGATTCACCGGGATGCTGCCTGGATTAGAGAGGGTGCAGAGGGAGATTCACCAGGATGCTACCTGGATTAGAGAGGGTGCAGAGGAGATTCACCAGGATGCTGCCTGGTTTAGAGAGGGTGCAGAGGAGATTCACCAGGATGCTGCCTGGATTGGAGAGTGTGCGGAGGAGATTCACCAGGATGCTGCCTGGATTAGAGAAGGTGCAGAGGAGATTCACCAGGATGCTGCCTGGATTAGAGAGGGTGCAGAGGAGATTCAGCAGGATGCTGCCTGGATTAGATAGGGTGCAGAGGAGATTCACCAGGATGCTGCCTGGATTGGAGAGTGTGCGGAGGAGATTCACCAGGATGCTGCCTGGATTAGAGAAGGTGCAGAGGAGATTCACCAGGATGCTGCCTGGTTTAGAGAGGGTGCAGAGGAGATTCACCAGGATGCTGCCTGGATTGGAGAGTGTGCGGAGGAGATTCACCAGGATGCTGCCTGGATTAGAGAGGGTGCAGAGGAGAGGAGGAGATTCACCGGGATGCTGCCTGGATTAGAGAGGGTGCAGAGGGAGATTCACCAGGATGCTACCTGGATTAGAGAGGGTGCAGAGGAGATTCACCAGGATGCTGCCTGGTTTAGAGAGGGTGCAGAGGAGATTCACCAGGATGCTGCCTGGATTGGAGAGTGTGCGGAGGAGATTCACCAGGATGCTGCCTGGATTAGAGAAGGTGCAGAGGAGATTCACCAGGATGCTGCCTGGATTAGAGAGGGTGCAGAGGAGATTCAGCAGGATGCTGCCTGGATTAGATAGGGTGCAGAGGAGATTCACCAGGATGCTGCCTGGATTGGAGAGTGTGCGGAGGAGATTCACCAGGATGCTGCCTGGATTAGAGAAGGTGCAGAGGAGATTCACCAGGATGCGGCCCGGATTAGAGAGGGTGCAGAGGAGATTCACCAGGATGCGGCCCGGATTAGAGAGTGTGCAGTGGAGATTCACCAGGATGCTGCCTGGATTAGAGAGGGTGCAGAGGAGATTCACCAGTATGCGGCCAGGATTAGAGAGGGTGCAGAGGAGATTCACCAGGATGCTGCCTGGGTTAGAGAGGGTGCAGAGGGAGATTCAGCAGAATGCTGCTTGCATTAGAGTGGGTGCAGAGGAGATTCACGAGGATGCTCCCTGGATTAGAGAGGGTGCAGAGGAGATTCACCAGGATGCTGCCTGGATTAGAGAGTGTGCGGAGTAGATTCACCAGGATGCTGCCTGGATTAGAGAGGGTGCAGTGGAGATTTACCAGGATGCTGCCTGGATTAGAGAGGGTGCAGAGGAGAGGAGGAGATTCACCAGGATGCTGTCTGGATTAGAGAAGGTGCAGAGGAGATTCAACAGGATGCTGCCTGGATTAGAGAGTGTGCGGAGTAGGTTCACCAGGATGCTGCCTGGATTAGAGAGGGAGCAGAGGAGATTCACCAGGAAGCTGCCTGGATTGGAGAGGGTGCAGAGGAGATTCACCAGGATGCTGCCTGGATTAGAGAGGGTGCAGTGGAGATTCACCAGGATGCTGCCTGGATTAGAGAGTGTGCGGAGTAGATTCACCAGGATGCTGCCTGGATTGGAGAGGGTGCAGAGGAGATTCACCAGGATGCTGCCTGGATTAGAGAGGGTGCAGTGGAGATTCACCAGGATGCTGCCTGGATTAGAGAGGGTGCAGAGGAGAGGAGGAGATTCACCAGGAGGCTGCCTGGATTAGAGAGTGTGCGGAGTAGATTCACTAGGATGCTGCCTGGATTAGAGAGGGTGCAGAGGAGAGGAGGAGATTCACCAGGATGCTGCCTGGATTGCAGAAGGTGCAGAGGAGATTCACCAGGATTCTGCCTGGATTAGAGAAGGTGCAGAGGAGATTCACCAGGATGCGGCCAGGATTAGAGAGGGTGCAGCGGAGATTCACCAGGATGCTGCCTGGATTAGAGAGGGTGCAGAGGAGAGGAGGAGATTCACCGGGATGCTGCCTGGATTAGAGAGGGTGCAGAGGGAGATTCACCAGGATGCTACCTGGATTAGAGAGGGTGCAGAGGAGATTCACCAGGATGCTGCCTGGTTTAGAGAGGGTGCAGAGGAGATTCACCAGGATGCTGCCTGGATTGGAGAGTGTGCGGAGGAGATTCACCAGGATGCTGCCTGGATTAGAGAAGGTGCAGAGGAGATTCACCAGGATGCTGCCTGGATTAGAGAGGGTGCAGAGGAGATTCAGCAGGATGCTGCCTGGATTAGATAGGGTGCAGAGGAGATTCACCAGGATGCTGCCTGGATTGGAGAGTGTGCGGAGGAGATTCACCAGGATGCTGCCTGGATTAGAGAAGGTGCAGAGGAGATTCACCAGGATGCGGCCCGGATTAGAGAGGGTGCAGAGGAGATTCACCAGGATGCGGCCCGGATTAGAGAGTGTGCAGTGGAGATTCACCAGGATGCTGCCTGGATTAGAGAGGGTGCAGAGGAGATTCACCAGTATGCGGCCAGGATTAGAGAGGGTGCAGAGGAGATTCACCAGGATGCTGCCTGGGTTAGAGAGGGTGCAGAGGGAGATTCAGCAGAATGCTGCTTGCATTAGAGTGGGTGCAGAGGAGATTCACGAGGATGCTCCCTGGATTAGAGAGGGTGCAGAGGAGATTCACCAGGATGCTGCCTGGATTAGAGAGGGTGCAGAGGAGATTCACCAGGATGCTGACTGGATTGGAGAGGGTGCAGAGGAGATTCAGCAGGATGCTGCCCGAATTAGAGAGGGTGCAGAGGAGATTCACCAGGACGCAGCCCGGATTGGACAGGGTGCAGAGGTGATTCACCTGGATGCTGCCTGGATTAGAGAGGGTGCAGAGGAGATTCACCAGGATGCTGCCTGGATTGGAGAGGGTGCAGAGGGAGATTCACCAGGATGCTGCCTGGATTGGAGAGGGTGCAGAGGAGATTCACCAGGACACTGCCTGGATTAGAGAGGGTGCAGCGGAGATTCACCAGGATGCTGCCTGGATTAGAGAGGGTGCAGAGGAGAGGAGGAGATTCACCGGGATGCTGCCTGGATTAGAGAGGGTGCAGAGGGAGATTCACCAGGATGCTACCTGGATTAGAGAGGGTGCAGAGGAGATTCACCAGGATGCTGCCTGGTTTAGAGAGGGTGCAGAGGAGATTCACCAGGATGCTGCCTGGATTGGAGAGTGTGCGGAGGAGATTCACCAGGATGCTGCCTGGATTAGAGAAGGTGCAGAGGAGATTCACCAGGATGCTGCCTGGATTAGAGAGGGTGCAGAGGAGATTCAGCAGGATGCTGCCTGGATTAGATAGGGTGCAGAGGAGATTCACCAGGATGCTGCCTGGATTGGAGAGTGTGCGGAGGAGATTCACCAGGATGCTGCCTGGATTAGAGAAGGTGCAGAGGAGATTCACCAGGATGCGGCCCGGATTAGATAGGGTGCAGAGGAGATTCACCAGGATGCTGCCTGGATTGGAGAGTGTGCGGAGGAGATTCACCAGGATGCTGCCTGGATTAGAGAAGGTGCAGAGGAGATTCACCAGGATGCTGCCTGGATTAGAGAGGGTGCAGAGGAGATTCAGCAGGATGCTGCCTGGATTAGATAGGGTGCAGAGGAGATTCACCAGGATGCTGCCTGGATTGGAGAGTGTGCGGAGGAGATTCACCAGGATTCTGCCTGGATTAGAGAAGGTGCAGAGGAGATTCACCAGGATGCGGCCAGGATTAGAGAGGGTGCAGCGGAGATTCACCAGGATGCTGCCTGGATTAGAGAGGGTGCAGAGGAGATTCCCCAGGATGCTGCCTGGATTAGAGAGGGTGCAGAGGAGATTCACCAGGATGCTGCCTGGATTGGAGAGGATGCAGAGGAGATTCACCAGGATGCTGCCTGGATTGGAGAGGGTGCAGTGGAGATTCACCAGGATGCTGCCTGGATTAGAGAGTGTGCGGAGTAGATTCACCAGGATGCTGCCTGGATTAGAGAAGGTGCAGAGGGAGATTCACCAGGATGCTGCCTGGATTAGAGAGTGTGCGTAGTAGATTCACCAGGATGCTGCCTGGATTGGAGAGGGTGCAGAGGAGATTCACCAGGATGCTGCCTGGATTAGAGAGGGTGCAGTGGAGATTCACCAGGATGCTGCCTGGATTAGAGAGTGTGCGGAGTAGATTCACCAGGATGCTGCCTGGATTAGAGAGGGAGCAGAGGAGATTCACCTGGATGCTGCCTGGATTAGAGAGGGTGCAGAGGAGATTCACCAGGATGCTGCCTGGATTGGAGAGGGTGCAGAGGGAGATTCACCAGGATGCTGCCTGGATTAGAGAGGGTGCAGAGGACATTCACCAGGATGCTGCCTGGATCAGAGAGGGTGCAGAGGAGATTCACCAGGATGCTGCCTGGGTTAGAGAGGGTGCAGAGGAGATTTACCAGGATGCTGCCTGGATAAGAGAGGGTGCAGAGGAGATTTACCAGGATGCTGACTGGATTAGAGAGGGTGCAGAGGAGATTCACCAGGATGCTGACTGGATTGGAGAGGGTGCAGAGGAGATTCGCCAGGATGCTGCCTGGATTAGAGAGGGTGCAGAGGAGATTCACCAGAAAGCGGCCAGGATTAGCGAGAGTGCAGAGGAGATTCACCAGGATGCTGCCTGGGTTAGAGAGGGTGCAGAGGGAGATTCAGCAGGATGCTGCCTGGATTAGAGAGGGTATAGAGGAGATTCACCAGGATGCTGCCTGGATTAGAGAGGGTGCAGAGGAGATTCACCAGGATGCTGTCTGGATTGGAGAGGGTGCAGAGGAGATTCAGCAGGATGCTGCCCGAATTAGAGAGGGTGCAGAGGAGATTCACCAGGATGCTGCCCGGATTGGTCAGGGTGCAGAGGGAGATTCACCATGATGCAGCCTGGATTAGAGAGGGTGCAGCGGAGATTCACCAGGATGCTGCCTGGATTAGAGAGGGTGCAGAGGAGAGGAGGAGATTCACCGGGATGCTGCCTGGATTAGAGAGGGTGCAGAGGGAGATTCACCAGGATGCTACCTGGATTAGAGAGGGTGCAGAGGAGATTCACCAGGATGCTGCCTGGTTTAGAGAGGGTGCAGAGGAGATTCACCAGGATGCTGACTGGATTAGAGAGTGTGCGGAGTAGATTCACCAGGATGCTGCCTGGATTAGAGAGAGAGCAGAGGAGATTCACCAGGATGCTGCCTGGATTGGAGAGGGTGCAGAGGAGATTCACCAGGATGCTGCCTGGATTAGAGAGGGTGCAGTGGAGATTCACCAGGATGCTGCCTGGATTAGAGAGTGTGCGGAGTAGATTCACCAGGATGCTGCCTGGATTAGAGAGGGTGCAGTGGAGATTTACCAGGATGCTGCCTGGATTAGAGAGGGTGCAGAGGAGAGGAGGAGATTCACCAGGATGCTGTCTGGATTAGAGAAGGTGCAGAGGAGATTCACCAGGATGCTGCCTGGATTAGAGAGTGTGCGGAGTAGGTTCACCAGGATGCTGCCTGGATTAGAGAGGGAGCAGAGGAGATTCACCAGGAAGCTGCCTGGATTGGAGAGGGTGCAGAGGAGATTCACCAGGATGCTGCCTGGATTAGAGAGGGTGCAGTGGAGATTCACCAGGATGCTGCCTGGATTAGAGAGTGTGCGGAGTAGATTCACCAGGATGCTGCCTGGATTGGAGAGGGTGCAGAGGAGATTCACCAGGATGCTGCCTGGATTAGAGAGGGTGCAGTGGAGATTCACCAGGATGCTGCCTGGATTAGAGAGGGTGCAGAGGAGAGGAGGAGATTCACCAGGAGGCTGCCTGGATTAGAGAGTGTGCCGAGTAGATTCACTAGGATGCTGCCTGGATTAGAGAGGGTGCAGAGGAGAGGAGGAGATTCACCAGGATGCTGCCTGGATTGCAGAAGGTGCAGAGGAGATTCACCAGGATTCTGCCTGGATTAGAGAAGGTGCAGAGGAGATTCACCAGGATGCGGCCAGGATTAGAGAGGGTGCAGCGGAGATTCACCAGGATGCTGCCTGGATTAGAGAGGGTGCAGAGGAGAGGAGGAGATTCACCGGGATGCTGCCTGGATTAGAGAGGGTGCAGAGGGAGATTCACCAGGATGCTACCTGGATTAGAGAGGGTGCAGAGGAGATTCACCAGGATGCTGCCTGGTTTAGAGAGGGTGCAGAGGAGATTCACCAGGATGCTGCCTGGATTGGAGAGTGTGCGGAGGAGATTCACCAGGATGCTGCCTGGATTAGAGAAGGTGCAGAGGAGATTCACCAGGATGCTGCCTGGATTAGAGAGGGTGCAGAGGAGATTCAGCAGGATGCTGCCTGGATTAGATAGGGTGCAGAGGAGATTCACCAGGATGCTGCCTGGATTGGAGAGTGTGCGGAGGAGATTCACCAGGATGCTGCCTGGATTAGAGAAGGTGCAGAGGAGATTCACCAGGATGCGGCCCGGATTAGAGAGGGTGCAGAGGAGATTCACCAGGATGCGGCCCGGATTAGAGAGTGTGCAGTGGAGATTCACCAGGATGCTGCCTGGATTAGAGAGGGTGCAGAGGAGATTCACCAGTATGCGGCCAGGATTAGAGAGGGTGCAGAGGAGATTCACCAGGATGCTGCCTGGGTTAGAGAGGGTGCAGAGGGAGATTCAGCAGAATGCTGCTTGCATTAGAGTGGGTGCAGAGGAGATTCACGAGGATGCTCCCTGGATTAGAGAGGGTGCAGAGGAGATTCACCAGGATGCTGCCTGGATTAGAGAGGGTGCAGTGGAGATTCACCAGGATGCTGCCTGGATTAGAGAGTGTGCGGAGTAGATTCACCAGGATGCTGCCTGGATTAGAGAGGGTGCAGTGGAGATTTACCAGGATGCTGCCTGGATTAGAGAGGGTGCAGAGGAGAGGAGGAGATTCACCAGGATGCTGTCTGGATTAGAGAAGGTGCAGAGGAGATTCAACAGGATGCTGCCTGGATTAGAGAGTGTGCGGAGTAGGTTCACCAGGATGCTGCCTGCATTAGAGAGGGAGCAGAGGAGATTCACCAGGAAGCTGCCTGGATTGGAGAGGGTGCAGAGGAGATTCACCAGGATGCTGCCTGGATTAGAGAGGGTGCAGTGGAGATTCACCAGGATGCTGCCTGGATTAGAGAGTGTGCGGAGTAGATTCACCAGGATGCTGCCTGGATTGGAGAGGGTGCAGAGGAGATTCACCAGGATGCTGCCTGGATTAGAGAGGGTGCAGTGGAGATTCACCAGGATGCTGCCTGGATTAGAGAGGGTGCAGAGGAGAGGAGGAGATTCACCAGGAGGCTGCCTGGATTAGAGAGTGTGCGGAGTAGATTCACTAGGATGCTGCCTGGATTAGAGAGGGTGCAGAGGAGAGGAGGAGATTCACCAGGATGCTGCCTGGATTGCAGAAGGTGCAGAGGAGATTCACCAGGATTCTGCCTGGATTAGAGAAGGTGCAGAGGAGATTCACCAGGATGCGGCCAGGATTAGAGAGGGTGCAGCGGAGATTCACCAGGATGCTGCCTGGATTAGAGAGGGTGCAGAGGAGAGGAGGAGATTCACCGGGATGCTGCCTGGATTAGAGAGGGTGCAGAGGGAGATTCACCAGGATGCTACCTGGATTAGAGAGGGTGCAGAGGAGATTCACCAGGATGCTGCCTGGTTTAGAGAGGGTGCAGAGGAGATTCACCAGGATGCTGCCTGGATTGGAGAGTGTGCGGAGGAGATTCACCAGGATGCTGCCTGGATTAGAGAAGGTGCAGAGGAGATTCACCAGGATGCTGCCTGGATTAGAGAGGGTGCAGAGGAGATTCAGCAGGATGCTGCCTGGATTAGATAGGGTGCAGAGGAGATTCACCAGGATGCTGCCTGGATTGGAGAGTGTGCGGAGGAGATTCACCAGGATGCTGCCTGGATTAGAGAAGGTGCAGAGGAGATTCACCAGGATGCGGCCCGGATTAGAGAGGGTGCAGAGGAGATTCACCAGGATGCGGCCCGGATTAGAGAGTGTGCAGTGGAGATTCACCAGGATGCTGCCTGGATTAGAGAGGGTGCAGAGGAGATTCACCAGTATGCGGCCAGGATTAGAGAGGGTGCAGAGGAGATTCACCAGGATGCTGCCTGGGTTAGAGAGGGTGCAGAGGGAGATTCAGCAGAATGCTGCTTGCATTAGAGTGGGTGCAGAGGAGATTCACGAGGATGCTCCCTGGATTAGAGAGGGTGCAGAGGAGATTCACCAGGATGCTGCCTGGATTAGAGAGGGTGCAGAGGAGATTCACCAGGATGCTGACTGGATTGGAGAGGGTGCAGAGGAGATTCAGCAGGATGCTGCCCGAATTAGAGAGGGTGCAGAGGAGATTCACCAGGACGCTGCCCGGATTGGACAGGGTGCAGAGGTGATTCACCTGGATGCTGCCTGGATTAGAGAGGGTGCAGAGGAGATTCACCAGGATGCTGCCTGGATTGGAGAGGGTGCAGAGGGAGATTCACCAGGATGCTGCCTGGATTGGAGAGGGTGCAGAGGAGATTCACCAGGACACTGCCTGGATTAGAGAGGGTGCAGCGGAGATTCACCAGGATGCTGCCTGGATTAGAGAGGGTGCAGAGGAGAGGAGGAGATTCACCGGGATGCTGCCTGGATTAGAGAGGGTGCAGAGGGAGATTCACCAGGATGCTACCTGGATTAGAGAGGGTGCAGAGGAGATTCACCAGGATGCTGCCTGGTTTAGAGAGGGTGCAGAGGAGATTCACCAGGATGCTGCCTGGATTGGAGAGTGTGCGGAGGAGATTCACCAGGATGCTGCCTGGATTAGAGAAGGTGCAGAGGAGATTCACCAGGATGCTGCCTGGATTAGAGAGGGTGCAGAGGAGATTCAGCAGGATGCTGCCTGGATTAGATAGGGTGCAGAGGAGATTCACCAGGATGCTGCCTGGATTGGAGAGTGTGCGGAGGAGATTCACCAGGATGCTGCCTGGATTAGAGAAGGTGCAGAGGAGATTCACCAGGATGCGGCCCGGATTAGATAGGGTGCAGAGGAGATTCACCAGGATGCTGCCTGGATTGGAGAGTGTGCGGAGGAGATTCACCAGGATGCTGCCTGGATTAGAGAAGGTGCAGAGGAGATTCACCAGGATGCTGCCTGAATTAGAGAGGGTGCAGAGGAGATTCAGCAGGATGCTGCCTGGATTAGATAGGGTGCAGAGGAGATTCACCAGGATGCTGCCTGGATTGGGGAGTGTGCGGAGGAGATTCACCAGGATTCTGCCTGGATTAGAGAAGGTGCAGAGGAGATTCACCAGGATGCGGCCAGGATTAGAGAGGGTGCAGCGGAGATTCACCAGGATGCTGCCTGGATTAGAGAGGGTGCAGAGGAGAGGAGGAGATTCACCGGGATGCTGCCTGGATTAGAGAGGGTGCAGAGGGAGATTCACCAGGATGCTACCTGGATTAGAGAGGGTGCAGAGGAGATTCACCAGGATGCTGCCTGGTTTAGAGAGGGTGCAGAGGAGATTCACCAGGATGCTGCCTGGATTGGAGAGTGTGCGGAGGAGATTCACCAGGATGCTGCCTGGATTAGAGAAGCTGCAGAGGAGATTCACCAGGATGCTGCCTGGATTAGAGAGGGTGCAGAGGAGATTCAGCAGGATGCTGCCTGGATTAGATAGGGTGCAGAGGAGATTCACCAGGATGCTGCCTGGATTGGAGAGTGTGCGGAGGAGATTCACCAGGATGCTGCCTGGATTAGAGAAGGTGCAGAGGAGATTCACCAGGATGCGGCCCGGATTAGAGAGGGTGCAGAGGAGATTCACCAGGATGCGGCCCGGATTAGAGAGTGTGCAGTGGAGATTCACCAGGATGCTGCCTGGATTAGAGAGGGTGCAGAGGAGATTCACCAGTATGCGGCCAGGATTAGAGAGGGTGCAGAGGAGATTCACCAGGATGCTGCCTGGGTTAGAGAGGGTGCAGAGGGAGATTCAGCAGAATGCTGCTTGCATTAGAGTGGGTGCAGAGGAGATTCACGAGGATGCTCCCTGGATTAGAGAGGGTGCAGAGGAGATTCACCAGGATGCTGCCTGGATTAGAGAGGGTGCAGAGGAGATTCACCAGGATGCTGACTGGATTGGAGAGGGTGCAGAGGAGATTCAGCAGGATGCTGCCCGAATTAGAGAGGGTGCAGAGGAGATTCACCAGGACGCTGCCCGGATTGGACAGGGTGCAGAGGTGATTCACCTGGATGCTGCCTGGATTAGAGAGGGTGCAGAGGAGAGGAGGAGATTCACCGGGATGCTGCCTGGATTAGAGAGGGTGCAGAGGGAGATTCACCAGGATGCTACCTGGATTAGAGAGGGTGCAGAGGAGATTCACCAGGATGCTGCCTGGTTTAGAGAGGGTGCAGAGGAGATTCACCAGGATGCTGCCTGGATTGGAGAGTGTGCGGAGGAGATTCACCAGGATGCTGCCTGGATTAGAGAAGGTGCAGAGGAGATTCACCAGGATGCTGCCTGGATTAGAGAGGGTGCAGAGGAGATTCAGCAGGATGCTGCCTGGATTAGATAGGGTGCAGAGGAGATTCACCAGGATGCTGCCTGGATTGGAGAGTGTGCGGAGGAGATTCACCAGGATGCTGCCTGGATTAGAGAAGGTGCAGAGGAGATTCACCAGGATGCGGCCCGGATTAGAGAGGGTGCAGAGGAGATTCACCAGGATGCGGCCCGGATTAGAGAGGGTGCAGAGGAGAGGAGGAGATTCACCAGGAGGCTGCCTGGATTAGAGAGTGTGCGGAGTAGATTCACTAGGATGCTGCCTGGATTAGAGAGGGTGCAGAGGAGAGGAGGAGATTCACCAGGATGCTGCCTGGATTGCAGAGGGTGCAGAGGAGATTCACCAGGATTCTGCCTGGATTAGAGAAGGTGCAGAGGAGATTCACCAGGATGCGGCCAGGATTAGAGAGGGTGCAGCGGAGATTCACCAGGATGCTGCCTGGATTAGAGAGGGTGCAGAGGAGAGGAGGAGATTCACCGGGATGCTGCCTGGATTAGAGAGGGTGCAGAGGGAGATTCACCAGGATGCTACCTGGATTAGAGAGGGCGCAGAGGAGATTCACCAGGATGCTGCCTGGTTTAGAGAGGGTGCAGAGGAGATTCACCAGGATGCTGCCTGGATTGGAGAGTGTGCGGAGGAGATTCACCAGGATGCTGCCTGGATTAGAGAAGGTGCAGAGGAGATTCACCAGGATGCTGCCTGGATTAGAGAGGGTGCAGAGGAGATTCAGCAGGATGCTGCCTGGATTAGATAGGGTGCAGAGGAGATTCACCAGGATGCTGCCTGGATTGGAGAGTGTGCGGAGGAGATTCACCAGGATGCTGCCTGGATTAGAGAAGGTGCAGAGGAGATTCACCAGGATGCGGCCCGGATTAGAGAGGGTGCAGAGGAGATTCACCAGGATGCGGCCCGGATTAGAGAGTGTGCAGTGGAGATTCACCAGGATGCTGCCTGGATTAGAGAGGGTGCAGAGGAGATTCACCAGTATGCGGCCAGGATTAGAGAGGGTGCAGAGGAGATTCACCAGGATGCTGCCTGGGTTAGAGAGGGTGCAGAGGGAGATTCAGCAGAATGCTGCTTGCATTAGAGTGGGTGCAGAGGAGATTCACGAGGATGCTCCCTGGATTAGAGAGGGTGCAGAGGAGATTCACCAGGATGCTGCCTGGATTAGAGAGGGTGCAGAGGAGATTCACCAGGATGCTGACTGGATTGGAGAGGGTGCAGAGGAGATTCAGCAGGATGCTGCCCGAATTAGAGAGGGTGCAGAGGAGATTCACCAGGACGCTGCCCGGATTGGACAGGGTGCAGAGGTGATTCACCTGGATGCTGCCTGGATTAGAGAGGGTGCAGAGGAGATTCACCAGGATGCTGCCTGGATTGGAGAGGGTGCAGAGGGAGATTCACCAGGATGCTGCCTGGATTGGAGAGGGTGCAGAGGAGATTCACCAGGACACTGCCTGGATTAGAGAGGGTGCAGCGGAGATTCACCAGGATGCTGCCTGGATTAGAGAGGGTGCAGAGGAGAGGAGGAGATTCACCGGGATGCTGCCTGGATTAGAGAGGGTGCAGAGGGAGATTCACCAGGATGCTACCTGGATTAGAGAGGGTGCAGAGGAGATTCACCAGGATGCTGCCCGGATTAGAGAGGGTGCAGAGGAGAGGAGGAGATTCACCAGGAGGCTGCCTGGATTAGAGAGTGTGCGGAGTAGATTCACTAGGATGCTGCCTGGATTAGAGAGGGTGCAGAGGAGAGGAGGAGATTCACCAGGATGCTGCCTGGATTGCAGAGGGTGCAGAGGAGATTCACCAGGATTCTGCCTGGATTAGAGAAGGTGCACAGGAGATTCACCAGGATGCTGCCTGGATTAGAGAGGGTGCAGCGGAGATTCACCAGGATGCTGCCTGGATTAGAGAGGGTGCAGAGGAGAGGAGGAGATTCACCGGGATGCTGCCTGGATTAGAGAGGGTGCAGAGGGAGATTCACCAGGATGCTACCTGGATTAGAGAGGGTGCAGAGGAGATTCACCAGGATGCTGCCTGGTTTAGAGAGGGTGCAGAGGAGATTCACCAGGATGCTGCCTGGATTGGAGAGTGTGCGGAGGAGATTCACCAGGATGCTGCCTGGATTAGAGAAGGTGCAGAGGAGATTCACCAGGATGCTGCCTGGATTAGAGAGGGTGCAGAGGAGATTCAGCAGGATGCTGCCTGGATTAGATAGGGTGCAGAGGAGATTCACCAGGATGCTGCCTGGATTGGAGAGTGTGCGGAGGAGATTCACCAGGATGCTGCCTGGATTAGAGAAGGTGCAGAGGAGATTCACCAGGATGCGGCCCGGATTAGAGAGGGTGCAGAGGAGATTCACCAGGATGCGGCCCGGATTAGAGAGTGTGCAGTGGAGATTCACCAGGATGCTGCCTGGATTAGAGAGGGTGCAGAGGAGATTCACCAGTATGCGGCCAGGATTAGAGAGGGTGCAGAGGAGATTCACCAGGATGCTGCCTGGGTTAGAGAGGGTGCAGAGGGAGATTCAGCAGAATGCTGCTTGCATTAGAGTGGGTGCAGAGGAGATTCACGAGGATGCTCCCTGGATTAGAGAGGGTGCAGAGGAGATTCACCAGGATGCTGCCTGGATTAGAGAGGGTGCAGAGGAGATTCACCAGGATGCTGACTGGATTGGAGAGGGTGCAGAGGAGATTCAGCAGGATGCTGCCCGAATTAGAGAGGGTGCAGAGGAGATTCACCAGGACGCTGCCCGGATTGGACAGGGTGCAGAGGTGATTCACCTGGATGCTGCCTGGATTAGAGAGGGTGCAGAGGAGAGGAGGAGATTCACCGGGATGCTGCCTGGATTAGAGAGGGTGCAGAGGGAGATTCACCAGGATGCTACCTGGATTAGAGAGGGTGCAGAGGAGATTCACCAGGATGCTGCCTGGTTTAGAGAGGGTGCAGAGGAGATTCACCAGGATGCTGCCTGGATTGGAGAGTGTGCGGAGGAGATTCACCAGGATGCTGCCTGGATTAGAGAAGGTGCAGAGGAGATTCACCAGGATGCTGCCTGGATTAGAGAGGGTGCAGAGGAGATTCAGCAGGATGCTGCCTGGATTAGATAGGGTGCAGAGGAGATTGACCAGGATGCTGCCTGGATTGGAGAGTGTGCGGAGGAGATTCACCAGGATGCTGCCTGGATTAGAGAAGGTGCAGAGGAGATTCACCAGGATGCGGCCCGGATTAGAGAGGGTGCAGAGGAGATTCACCAGGATGCTGCCTGGTTTAGAGAGGGTGCAGAGGAGATTCACCAGGATGCTGCCTGGATTGGAGAGTGTGCGGAGGAGATTCACCAGGATGCTGCCTGGATTAGAGAAGGTGCAGAGGAGATTCACCAGGATGCTGCCTGGATTAGAGAGGGTGCAGAGGAGATTCAGCAGGATGCTGCCTGGATTAGATAGGGTGCAGAGGAGATTCACCAGGATGCTGCCTGGATTGGAGAGTGTGCGGAGGAGATTCACCAGGATGCTGCCTGGATTAGAGAAGGTGCAGAGGAGATTCACCAGGATGCGGCCCGGATTAGAGAGGGTGCAGAGGAGATTCACCAGGATGCGGCCCGGATTGGAGAGTGTGCAGTGGAGATTCACCAGGATGCTGCCTGGATTAGAGAGGGTGCAGAGGAGATTCACCAGTATGCGGCCAGGATTAGAGAGGGTGCAGAGGAGATTCACCAGGATGCTGCCTGGGTTAGAGAGGGTGCAGAGGGAGATTCAGCAGAATGCTGCTTGCATTAGAGTGGGTGCAGAGGAGATTCACGAGGATGCTCCCTGGATTAGAGAGGGTGCAGAGGAGATTCACCAGGATGCTGCCTGGATTAGAGAGGGTGCAGAGGAGATTCACCAGGATGCTGACTGGATTGGAGAGGGTGCAGAGGAGATTCAGCAGGATGCTGCCCGAATTAGAGAGGGTGCAGAGGAGATTCACCAGGATGCTGCCTGGATTGGAGAGTGTGCGGAGGAGATTCACCAGGATGCTGCCTGGATTAGAGAAGGTGCAGAGGAGATTCACCAGGATGCGGCCCGGATTAGAGAGGGTGCAGAGGAGATTCACCAGGATGCGGCCCGGATTAGAGAGTGTGCAGTGGAGATTCACCAGGATGCTGCCTGGATTAGAGAGGGTGCAGAGGAGATTCACCAGTATGCGGCCAGGATTAGAGAGGGTGCAGAGGAGATTCACCAGGATGCTGCCTGGGTTAGAGAGGGTGCAGAGGGAGATTCAGCAGAATGCTGCTTGCATTAGAGTGGGTGCAGAGGAGATTCACGAGGATGCTCCCTGGATTAGAGAGGGTGCAGAGGAGATTCACCAGGATGCTGCCTGGATTAGAGAGGGTGCAGAGGAGATTCACCAGGATGCTGACTGGATTGGAGAGGGTGCAGAGGAGATTCAGCAGGATGCTGCCCGAATTAGAGAGGGTGCAGAGGAGATTCACCAGGACGCTGCCCGGATTGGACAGGGTGCAGAGGTGATTCACCTGGATGCTGCCTGGATTAGAGAGGGTGCAGAGGAGAGGAGGAGATTCACCGGGATGCTGCCTGGATTAGAGAGGGTGCAGAGGGAGATTCACCAGGATGCTACCTGGATTAGAGAGGGTGCAGAGGAGATTCACCAGGATGCTGCCTGCTTTAGAGAGGGTGCAGAGGAGATTCACCAGGATGCTGCCTGGATTGGAGAGTGTGCGGAGGAGATTCACCAGGATGCTGCCTGGATTAGAGAAGGTGCAGAGGAGATTCACCAGGATGCTGCCTGGATTAGAGAGGGTGCAGAGGAGATTCAGCAGGATGCTGCCTGGATTAGATAGGGTGCAGAGGAGATTCACCAGGATGCTGCCTGGATTGGAGAGTGTGCGGAGGAGATTCACCAGGATGCTGCCTGGATTAGAGAAGGTGCAGAGGAGATTCACCAGGATGCGGCCCGGATTAGAGAGGGTGCAGAGGAGATTCACCAGGATGCTGCCTGGTTTAGAGAGGGTGCAGAGGAGATTCACCAGGATGCTGCCTGGATTGGAGAGTGTGCGGAGGAGATTCACCAGGATGCTGCCTGGATTAGAGAAGGTGCAGAGGAGATTCACCAGGATGCTGCCTGGATTAGAGAGGGTGCAGAGGAGATTCAGCAGGATGCTGCCTGGATTAGATAGGGTGCAGAGGAGATTCACCAGGATGCTGCCTGGATTGGAGAGTGTGCGGAGGAGATTCACCAGGATGCTGCCTGGACTAGAGAAGGTGCAGAGGAGATTCACCAGGATGCGGCCCGGATTAGAGAGGGTGCAGAGGAGATTCACCAGGATGCGGCCCGGATTAGAGAGTGTGCAGTGGAGATTCACCAGGATGCTGCCTGGATTAGAGAGGGTGCAGAGGAGATTCACCAGTATGCGGCCAGGATTAGAGAGGGTGCAGAGGAGATTCACCAGGATGCTGCCTGGGTTAGAGAGGGTGCAGAGGGAGATTCAGCAGAATGCTGCTTGCATTAGAGTGGGTGCAGAGGAGATTCACGAGGATGCTCCCTGGATTAGAGAGGGTGCAGAGGAGATTCACCAGGATGCTGCCTGGATTAGAGAGGGTGCAGAGGAGATTCACCAGGATGCTGCCTGGATTGGAGAGTGTGCGGAGGAGATTCACCAGGATGCTGCCTGGATTAGAGAAGGTGCAGAGGAGATTCACCAGGATGCTGCCTGGATTAGAGAGGGTGCAGAGGAGATTCAGCAGGATGCTGCCTGGATTAGATAGGGTGCAGAGGAGATTCACCAGGATGCTGCCTGGATTGGAGAGTGTGCGGAGGAGATTCACCAGGATGCTGCCTGGATTAGAGAAGGTGCAGAGGAGATTCACCAGGATGCGGCCCGGATTAGAGAGGGTGCAGAGGAGATTCACCAGGATGCGGCCCGGATTAGAGAGTGTGCAGTGGAGATTCACCAGGATGCTGCCTGGATTAGAGAGGGTGCAGAGGAGATTCACCAGTATGCGGCCAGGATTAGAGAGGGTGCAGAGGAGATTCACCAGGATGCTGCCTGGGTTAGAGAGGGTGCAGAGGGAGATTCAGCAGAATGCTGCTTGCATTAGAGTGGGTGCAGAGGAGATTCACGAGGATGCTCCCTGGATTAGAGAGGGTGCAGAGGAGATTCACCAGGATGCTGCCTGGATTAGAGAGGGTGCAGAGGAGATTCACCAGGATGCTGACTGGATTGGAGAGGGTGCAGAGGAGATTCAGCAGGATGCTGCCCGAATTAGAGAGGGTGCAGAGGAGATTCACCAGGACGCTGCCCGGATTGGACAGGGTGCAGAGGTGATTCACCTGGATGCTGCCTGGATTAGAGAGGGTGCAGAGGAGATTCACCAGGATGCTGCCTGGATTGGAGAGGGTGCAGAGGGAGATTCACCAGGATGCTGCCTGGATTGGAGAGGGTGCAGAGGAGATTCACCAGGACACTGCCTGGATTAGAGAGGGTGCAGCGGAGATTCACCAGGATGCTGCCTGGATTAGAGAGGGTGCAGAGGAGAGGAGGAGATTCACCGGGATGCTGCCTGGATTAGAGAGGGTGCAGAGGGAGATTCACCAGGATGCTACCTGGATTAGAGAGGGTGCAGAGGAGATTCACCAGGATGCTGCCCGGATTAGAGAGGGTGCAGAGGAGAGGAGGAGATTCACCAGGAGGCTGCCTGGATTAGAGAGTGTGCGGAGTAGATTCACTAGGATGCTGCCTGGATTAGAGAGGGTGCAGAGGAGAGGAGGAGATTCACCAGGATGCTGCCTGGATTGCAGAGGGTGCAGAGGAGATTCACCAGGATTCTGCCTGGATTAGAGAAGGTGCACAGGAGATTCACCAGGATGCTGCCTGGATTAGAGAGGGTGCAGCGGAGATTCACCAGGATGCTGCCTGGATTAGAGAGGGTGCAGAGGAGAGGAGGAGATTCACCGGGATGCTGCCTGGATTAGAGAGGGTGCAGAGGGAGATTCACCAGGATGCTACCTGGATTAGAGAGGGTGCAGAGGAGATTCACCAGGATGCTGCCTGGTTTAGAGAGGGTGCAGAGGAGATTCACCAGGATGCTGCCTGGATTGGAGAGTGTGCGGAGGAGATTCACCAGGATGCTGCCTGGATTAGAGAAGGTGCAGAGGAGATTCACCAGGATGCTGCCTGGATTAGAGAGGGTGCAGAGGAGATTCAGCAGGATGCTGCCTGGATTAGATAGGGTGCAGAGGAGATTCACCAGGATGCTGCCTGGATTGGAGAGTGTGCGGAGGAGATTCACCAGGATGCTGCCTGGATTAGAGAAGGTGCAGAGGAGATTCACCAGGATGCGGCCCGGATTAGAGAGGGTGCAGAGGAGATTCACCAGGATGCGGCCCGGATTAGAGAGTGTGCAGTGGAGATTCACCAGGATGCTGCCTGGATTAGAGAGGGTGCAGAGGAGATTCACCAGTATGCGGCCAGGATTAGAGAGGGTGCAGAGGAGATTCACCAGGATGCTGCCTGGGTTAGAGAGGGTGCAGAGGGAGATTCAGCAGAATGCTGCTTGCATTAGAGTGGGTGCAGAGGAGATTCACGAGGATGCTCCCTGGATTAGAGAGGGTGCAGAGGAGATTCACCAGGATGCTGCCTGGATTAGAGAGGGTGCAGAGGAGATTCACCAGGATGCTGACTGGATTGGAGAGGGTGCAGAGGAGATTCAGCAGGATGCTGCCCGAATTAGAGAGGGTGCAGAGGAGATTCACCAGTATGCGGCCAGGATTAGAGAGGGTGCAGAGGAGATTCACCAGGATGCTGCCTGGGTTAGAGAGGGTGCAGAGGGAGATTCAGCAGAATGCTGCTTGCATTAGAGTGGGTGCAGAGGAGATTCACGAGGATGCTCCCTGGATTAGAGAGGGTGCAGAGGAGATTCACCAGGATGCTGCCTGGATTAGAGAGGGTGCAGAGGAGATTCACCAGGATGCTGACTGGATTGGAGAGGGTGCAGAGGAGATTCAGCAGGATGCTGCCCGAATTAGAGAGGGTGCAGAGGAGATTCACCAGGATGCTGCCTGGATTGGAGAGTGTGCGGAGGAGATTCACCAGGATGCTGCCTGGATTAGAGAAGGTGCAGAGGAGATTCACCAGGATGCGGCCCGGATTAGAGAGGGTGCAGAGGAGATTCACCAGGATGCGGCCCGGATTAGAGAGTGTGCAGTGGAGATTCACCAGGATGCTGCCTGGATTAGAGAGGGTGCAGAGGAGATTCACCAGTATGCGGCCAGGATTAGAGAGGGTGCAGAGGAGATTCACCAGGATGCTGCCTGGGTTAGAGAGGGTGCAGAGGGAGATTCAGCAGAATGCTGCTTGCATTAGAGTGGGTGCAGAGGAGATTCACGAGGATGCTCCCTGGATTAGAGAGGGTGCAGAGGAGATTCACCAGGATGCTGCCTGGATTAGAGAGGGTGCAGAGGAGATTCACCAGGATGCTGACTGGATTGGAGAGGGTGCAGAGGAGATTCAGCAGGATGCTGCCCGAATTAGAGAGGGTGCAGAGGAGATTCACCAGGACGCTGCCCGGATTGGACAGGGTGCAGAGGTGATTCACCTGGATGCTGCCTGGATTAGAGAGGGTGCAGAGGAGAGGAGGAGATTCACCGGGATGCTGCCTGGATTAGAGAGGGTGCAGAGGGAGATTCACCAGGATGCTACCTGGATTAGAGAGGGTGCAGAGGAGATTCACCAGGATGCTGCCTGCTTTAGAGAGGGTGCAGAGGAGATTCACCAGGATGCTGCCTGGATTGGAGAGTGTGCGGAGGAGATTCACCAGGATGCTGCCTGGATTAGAGAAGGTGCAGAGGAGATTCACCAGGATGCTGCCTGGATTAGAGAGGGTGCAGAGGAGATTCAGCAGGATGCTGCCTGGATTAGATAGGGTGCAGAGGAGATTCACCAGGATGCTGCCTGGATTGGAGAGTGTGCGGAGGAGATTCACCAGGATGCTGCCTGGATTAGAGAAGGTGCAGAGGAGATTCACCAGGATGCGGCCCGGATTAGAGAGGGTGCAGAGGAGATTCACCAGGATGCTGCCTGGTTTAGAGAGGGTGCAGAGGAGATTCACCAGGATGCTGCCTGGATTGGAGAGTGTGCGGAGGAGATTCACCAGGATGCTGCCTGGATTAGAGAAGGTGCAGAGGAGATTCACCAGGATGCTGCCTGGATTAGAGAGGGTGCAGAGGAGATTCAGCAGGATGCTGCCTGGATTAGATAGGGTGCAGAGGAGATTCACCAGGATGCTGCCTGGATTGGAGAGTGTGCGGAGGAGATTCACCAGGATGCTGCCTGGACTAGAGAAGGTGCAGAGGAGATTCACCAGGATGCGGCCCGGATTAGAGAGGGTGCAGAGGAGATTCACCAGGATGCGGCCCGGATTAGAGAGTGTGCAGTGGAGATTCACCAGGATGCTGCCTGGATTAGAGAGGGTGCAGAGGAGATTCACCAGTATGCGGCCAGGATTAGAGAGGGTGCAGAGGAGATTCACCAGGATGCTGCCTGGGTTAGAGAGGGTGCAGAGGGAGATTCAGCAGAATGCTGCTTGCATTAGAGTGGGTGCAGAGGAGATTCACGAGGATGCTCCCTGGATTAGAGAGGGTGCAGAGGAGATTCACCAGGATGCTGCCTGGATTAGAGAGGGTGCAGAGGAGATTCACCAGGATGCTGCCTGGATTAGAGAGGGTGCAGAGGAGATTCAGCAGGATGCTGCCTGGATTAGATAGGGTGCAGAGGAGATTCACCAGGATGCTGCCTGGATTGGAGAGTGTGCGGAGGAGATTCACCAGGATGCTGCCTGGATTAGAGAAGGTGCAGAGGAGATTCACCAGGATGCGGCCCGGATTAGAGAGGGTGCAGAGGAGATTCACCAGGATGCGGCCCGGATTAGAGAGGGTGCAGAGGGAGATTCACCAGGATGCTACCTGGATTAGAGAGGGTGCAGAGGAGATTCACCAGGATGCTGCCTGGTTTAGAGAGGGTGCAGAGGAGATTCACCAGGATGCTGCCTGGATTGGAGAGTGTGCGGAGGAGATTCACCAGGATGCTGCCTGGATTAGAGAAGGTGCAGAGGAGATTCACCAGGATGCTGCCTGGATTAGAGAGGGTGCAGAGGAGATTCAGCAGGATGCTGCCTGGATTAGATAGGGTGCAGAGGAGATTCACCAGGATGCTGCCTGGATTGGAGAGTGTGCGGAGGAGATTCACCAGGATGCTGCCTGGATTAGAGAAGGTGCAGAGGAGATTCACCAGGATGCGGCCCGGATTAGAGAGGGTGCAGAGGAGATTCACCAGGATGCGGCCCCGATTAGAGAGTGTGCAGTGGAGATTCACCAGGATGCTGCCTGGATTAGAGAGGGTGCAGAGGAGATTCACCAGTATGCGGCCAGGATTAGAGAGGGTGCAGAGGAGATTCACCAGGATGCTGCCTGGGTTAGAGAGGGTGCAGAGGGAGATTCAGCAGAATGCTGCTTGCATTAGAGTGGGTGCAGAGGAGATTCACGAGGATGCTCCCTGGATTAGAGAGGGTGCAGAGGAGATTCACCAGGATGCTGCCTGGATTAGAGAGGGTGCAGAGGAGATTCACCAGGATGCTGACTGGATTGGAGAGGGTGCAGAGGAGATTCAGCAGGATGCTGCCCGAATTAGAGAGGGTGCAGAGGAGATTCACCAGGACGCTGCCCGGATTGGACAGGGTGCAGAGGTGATTCACCTGGATGCTGCCTGGATTAGAGAGGGTGCAGAGGAGATTCACCAGGATGCTGCCTGGATTGGAGAGGGTGCAGAGGGAGATTCACCAGGATGCTGCCTGGATTGGAGAGGGTGCAGAGGAGATTCACCAGGACACTGCCTGGATTAGAGAGGGTGCAGCGGAGATTCACCAGGATGCTGCCTGGATTAGAGAGGGTGCAGAGGAGAGGAGGAGATTCACCGGGATGCTGCCTGGATTAGAGAGGGTGCAGAGGGAGATTCTCCAGGATGCTACCTGGATTAGAGAGGGTGCAGAGGAGATTCACCAGGATGCTGCCTGGTTTAGAGAGGGTGCAGAGGAGATTCACCAGGATGCTGCCTGGATTGGAGAGTGTGCGGAGGAGATTCACCAGGATGCTGCCTGGATTAGAGAAGGTGCAGAGGAGATTCACCAGGATGCTGCCTGGATTAGAGAGGGTGCAGAGGAGATTCAGCAGGATGCTGCCTGGATTAGATAGGGTGCAGAGGAGATTCACCAGGATGCTGCCTGGATTGGAGAGTGTGCGGAGGAGATTCACCAGAATGCTGCCTGGATTAGAGAAGGTGCAGAGGAGATTCACCAGGATGCGGCCCGGATTAGATAGGGTGCAGAGGAGATTCACCAGGATGCTGCCTGGATTGGAGAGTGTGCGGAGGAGATTCACCAGGATGCGGCCAGGATTAGAGAGGGTGCAGCGGAGATTCACCAGGATGCTGCCTGGATTAGAGAGGGTGCAGAGGAGAGGAGGAGATTCACCGGGATGCTGCCTGGATTAGAGAGGGTGCAGAGGGAGATTCACCAGGATGCTACCTGGATTAGAGAGGGTGCAGAGGAGATTCACCAGGATGCTGCCTGGTTTAGAGAGGGTGCAGAGGAGATTCACCAGGATGCTGCCTGGATTGGAGAGTGTGCGGAGGAGATTCACCAGGATGCTGCCTGGATTAGAGAAGGTGCAGAGGAGATTCACCAGGATGCTGCCTGGATTAGAGAGGGTGCAGAGGAGATTCAGCAGGATGCTGCCTGGATTAGATAGGGTGCAGAGGAGATTCACCAGGATGCTGCCTGGATTGGAGAGTGTGCGGAGGAGATTCACCAGGATGCTGCCTGGATTAGAGAAGGTGCAGAGGAGATTCACCAGGATGCGGCCCGGATTAGAGAGGGTGCAGAGGAGATTCACCAGGATGCGGCCCGGATTAGAGAGTGTGCAGTGGAGATTCACCAGGATGCTGCCTGGATTAGAGAGGGTGCAGAGGAGATTCACCAGTATGCGGCCAGGATTAGAGAGGGTGCAGAGGAGATTCACCAGGATGCTGCCTGGGTTAGAGAGGGTGCAGAGGGAGATTCAGCAGAATGCTGCTTGCATTAGAGTGGGTGCAGAGGAGATTCACGAGGATGCTCCCTGGATTAGAGAGGGTGCAGAGGAGATTCACCAGGATGCTGCCTGGATTAGAGAGGGTGCAGAGGAGATTCACCAGGATGCTGACTGGATTGGAGAGGGTGCAGAGGAGATTCAGCAGGATGCTGCCCGAATTAGAGAGGGTGCAGAGGAGATTCACCAGGACGCTGCCCGGATTGGACAGGGTGCAGAGGTGATTCACCTGGATGCTGCCTGGATTAGAGAGGGTGCAGAGGAGAGGAGGAGATTCACCGGGATGCTGCCTGGATTAGAGAGGGTGCAGAGGGAGATTCACCAGGATGCTACCTGGATTAGAGAGGGTGCAGAGGAGATTCACCAGGATGCTGCCTGGTTTAGAGAGGGTGCAGAGGAGATTCACCAGGATGCTGCCTGGATTGGAGAGTGTGCGGAGGAGATTCACCAGGATGCTGCCTGGATTAGAGAAGGTGCAGAGGAGATTCACCAGGATGCTGCCTGGATTAGAGAGGGTGCAGAGGAGATTCAGCAGGATGCTGCCTGGATTAGATAGGGTGCAGAGGAGATTCACCAGGATGCTGCCTGGATTGGAGAGTGTGCGGAGGAGATTCACCAGGATGCTGCCTGGATTAGAGAAGGTGCAGAGGAGATTCACCAGGATGCGGCCCGGATTAGAGAGGGTGCAGAGGAGATTCACCAGGATGCGGCCCGGATTAGAGAGGGTGCAGAGGAGAGGAGGAGATTCACCAGGAGGCTGCCTGGATTAGAGAGTGTGCGGAGTAGATTCACTAGGATGCTGCCTGGATTAGAGAGGGTGCAGAGGAGAGGAGGAGATTCACCAGGATGCTGCCTGGATTGCAGAGGGTGCAGAGGAGATTCACCAGGATTCTGCCTGGATTAGAGAAGGTGCAGAGGAGATTCACCAGGATGCGGCCAGGATTAGAGAGGGTGCAGCGGAGATTCACCAGGATGCTGCCTGGATTAGAGAGGGTGCAGAGGAGAGGAGGAGATTCACCGGGATGCTGCCTGGATTAGAGAGGGTGCAGAGGGAGATTCACCAGGATGCTACCTGGATTAGAGAGGGTGCAGAGGAGATTCACCAGGATGCTGCCTGGTTTAGAGAGGGTGCAGAGGAGATTCACCAGGATGCTGCCTGGATTGGAGAGTGTGCGGAGGAGATTCACCAGGATGCTGCCTGGATTAGAGAAGGTGCAGAGGAGATTCACCAGGATGCTGCCTGGATTAGAGAGGGTGCAGAGGAGATTCAGCAGGATGCTGCCTGGATTAGATAGGGTGCAGAGGAGATTCACCAGGATGCTGCCTGGATTGGAGAGTGTGCGGAGGAGATTCACCAGGATGCTGCCTGGATTAGAGAAGGTGCAGAGGAGATTCACCAGGATGCGGCCCGGATTAGAGAGGGTGCAGAGGAGATTCACCAGGATGCGGCCCGGATTAGAGAGTGTGCAGTGGAGATTCACCAGGATGCTGCCTGGATTAGAGAGGGTGCAGAGGAGATTCACCAGTATGCGGCCAGGATTAAAGAGGGTGCAGAGGAGATTCACCAGGATGCTGCCTGGGTTAGAGAGGGTGCAGAGGGAGATTCAGCAGAATGCTGCTTGCATTAGAGTGGGTGCAGAGGAGATTCACGAGGATGCTCCCTGGATTAGAGAGGGTGCAGAGGAGATTCACCAGGATGCTGCCTGGATTAGAGAGGGTGCAGAGGAGATTCACCAGGATGCTGACTGGATTGGAGAGGGTGCAGAGGAGATTCAGCAGGATGCTGCCCGAATTAGAGAGGGTGCAGAGGAGATTCACCAGGACGCTGCCCGGATTGGACAGGGTGCAGAGGTGATTCACCTGGATGCTGCCTGGATTAGAGAGGGTGCAGAGGAGATTCACCAGGATGCTGCCTGGATTGGAGAGGGTGCAGAGGGAGATTCACCAGGATGCTGCCTGGATTGGAGAGGGTGCAGAGGAGATTCACCAGGACACTGCCTGGATTAGAGAGGGTGCAGCGGAGATTCACCAGGATGCTGCCTGGATTAGAGAGGGTGCAGAGGAGAGGAGGAGATTCACCGGGATGCTGCCTGGATTAGAGAGGGTGCAGAGGGAGATTCACCAGGATGCTACCTGGATTAGAGAGGGTGCAGAGGAGATTCACCAGGATGCTGCCCGGATTAGAGAGTGTGCAGAGGAGAGGAGGAGATTCACCAGGAGGCTGCCTGGATTAGAGAGTGTGCGGAGTAGATTCACTAGGATGCTGCCTGGATTAGAGAGGGTGCAGAGGAGAGGAGGAGATTCACCAGGATGCTGCCTGGATTGCAGAGGGTGCAGAGGAGATTCACCAGGATTCTGCCTGGATTAGAGAAGGTGCAGAGGAGATTCACCAGGATGCGGCCAGGATTAGAGAGGGTGCAGCGGAGATTCACCAGGATGCTGCCTGGATTAGAGAGGGTGCAGAGGAGAGGAGGAGATTCACCGGGATGCTGCCTGGATTAGAGAGGGTGCAGAGGGAGATTCACAAGGATGCTACCTGGATTAGAGAGGGTGCAGAGGAGATTCACCAGGATGCTGCCTGGTTTAGAGAGGGTGCAGAGGAGATTCACCAGGATGCTGCCTGGATTGGAGAGTGTGCGGAGGAGATTCACCAGGATGCTGCCTGGATTAGAGAAGGTGCAGAGGAGATTCACCAGGATGCTGCCTGGATTAGAGAGGGTGCAGAGGAGATTCAGCAGGATGCTGCCTGGATTAGATAGGGTGCAGAGGAGATTCACCAGGATGCTGCCTGGATTGGAGAGTGTGCGGAGGAGATTCACCAGGATGCTGCCTGGATTAGAGAAGGTGCAGAGGAGATTCACCAGGATGCGGCCCGGATTAGAGAGGGTGCAGAGGAGATTCACCAGGATGCGGCCCGGATTAGAGAGTGTGCAGTGGAGATTCACCAGGATGCTGCCTGGATTAGAGAGGGTGCAGAGGAGATTCACCAGTATGCGGCCAGGATTAGAGAGGGTGCAGAGGAGATTCACCAGGATGCTGCCTGGGTTAGAGAGGGTGCAGAGGGAGATTCAGCAGAATGCTGCTTGCATTAGAGTGGGTGCAGAGGAGATTCACGAGGATGCTCCCTGGATTAGAGAGGGTGCAGAGGAGATTCACCAGGATGCTGCCTGGATTAGAGAGGGTGCAGAGGAGATTCACCAGGATGCTGACTGGATTGGAGAGGGTGCAGAGGAGATTCACCAGGATGCTGCCCGAATTAGAGAGGGTGCAGAGGAGATTCACCAGGACGCTGCCCGGATTGGACAGGGTGCAGAGGTGATTCACCTGGATGCTGCCTGGATTAGAGAGGGTGCAGAGGAGAGGAGGAGATTCACCGGGATGCTGCCTGGATTAGAGAGGGTGCAGAGGGAGATTCACCAGGATGCTACCTGGATTAGAGAGGGTGCAGAGGAGATTCACCAGGATGCTGCCTGGTTTAGAGAGGGTGCAGAGGAGATTCACCAGGATGCTGCCTGGATTGGAGAGTGTGCGGAGGAGATTCACCAGGATGCTGCCTGGATTAGAGAAGGTGCAGAGGAGATTCACCAGGATGCTGCCTGGATTAGAGAGGGTGCAGAGGAGATTCAGCAGGATGCTGCCTGGATTAGATAGGGTGCAGAGGAGATTCACCAGGATGCTGCCTGGATTGGAGAGTGTGCGGAGGAGATTCACCAGGATGCTGCCTGGATTAGAGAAGGTGCAGAGGAGATTCACCAGGATGCGGCCCGGATTAGAGAGGGTGCAGAGGAGATTCACCAGGATGCTGCCTGGTTTAGAGAGGGTGCAGAGGAGATTCACCAGGATGCTGCCTGGATTGGAGAGTGTGCGGAGGAGATTCACCAGGATGCTGCCTGGATTAGAGAAGGTGCAGAGGAGATTCACCAGGATGCTGCCTGGATTAGAGAGGGTGCAGAGGAGATTCAGCAGGATGCTGCCTGGATTAGATAGGGTGCAGAGGAGATTCACCAGGATGCTGCCTGGATTGGAGAGTGTGCGGAGGAGATTCACCAGGATGCTGCCTGGATTAGAGAAGGTGCAGAGGAGATTCACCAGGATGCGGCCCGGATTAGAGAGGGTGCAGAGGAGATTCACCAGGATGCGGCCCGGATTAGAGAGTGTGCAGTGGAGATTCACCAGGATGCTGCCTGGATTAGAGAGGGTGCAGAGGAGATTCACCAGTATGCGGCCAGGATTAGATAGGGTGCAGAGGAGATTCACCAGGATGCTGCCTGGGTTAGAGAGGGTGCAGAGGGAGATTCAGCAGAATGCTGCTTGCATTAGAGTGGGTGCAGAGGAGATTCACGAGGATGCTCCCTGGATTAGAGAGGGTGCAGAGGAGATTCACCAGGATGCTGCCTGGATTAGAGAGGGTGCAGAGGAGATTCACCAGGATGCTGACTGGATTGGAGAGGGTGCAGAGGAGATTCAGCAGGATGCTGCCCGAATTAGAGAGGGTGCAGAGGAGATTCACCAGGATGCTGCCTGGATTGGAGAGTGTGCGGAGGAGATTCACCAGGATGCTGCCTGGATTAGAGAAGGTGCAGAGGAGATTCACCAGGATGCGGCCCGGATTAGAGAGGGTGCAGAGGAGATTCACCAGGATGCGGCCCGGATTAGAGAGTGTGCAGTGGAGATTCACCAGGATGCTGCCTGGATTAGAGAGGGTGCAGAGGAGATTCACCAGTATGCGGCCAGGATTAGAGAGGGTGCAGAGGAGATTCACCAGGATGCTGCCTGGGTTAGAGAGGGTGCAGAGGGAGATTCAGCAGAATGCTGCTTGCATTAGAGTGGGTGCAGAGGAGATTCACGAGGATGCTCCCTGGATTAGAGAGGGTGCAGAGGAGATTCACCAGGATGCTGCCTGGATTAGAGAGGGTGCAGAGGAGATTCACCAGGATGCTGACTGGATTGGAGAGGGTGAAGAGGAGATTCAGCAGGATGCTGCCCGAATTAGAGAGGGTGCAGAGGAGATTCACCAGGACGCTGCCCGGATTGGACAGGGTGCAGAGGTGATTCACCTGGATGCTGCCTGGATTAGAGAGGGTGCAGAGGAGAGGAGGAGATTCACCGGGATGCTGCCTGGATTAGAGAGGGTGCAGAGGGAGATTCATCAGGATGCTACCTGGATTAGAGAGGGTGCAGAGGAGATTCACCAGGATGCTGCCTGGTTTAGAGAGGGTGCAGAGGAGATTCACCAGGATGCTGCCTGGATTGGAGAGTGTGCGGAGGAGATTCACCAGGATGCTGCCTGGATTAGAGAAGGTGCAGAGGAGATTCACCAGGATGCTGCCTGGATTAGAGAGGGTGCAGAGGAGATTCAGCAGGATGCTGCCTGGATTAGATAGGGTGCAGAGGAGATTCACCAGGATGCTGCCTGGATTGGAGAGTGTGCGGAGGAGATTCAACAGGATGCTGCCTGGATTAGAGAAGGTGCAGAGGAGATTCACCAGGATGCGGCCCGGATTAGAGAGGGTGCAGAGGAGATTCACCAGGATGCTGCCTGGTTTAGAGAGGGTGCAGAGGAGATTCACCAGGATGCTGCCTGGATTGGAGAGTGTGCGGAGGAGATTCACCAGGATGCTGCCTGGATTAGAGAAGGTGCAGAGGAGATTCACCAGGATGCTGCCTGGATTAGAGAGGGTGCAGAGGAGATTCAGCAGGATGCTGCCTGGATTAGATAGGGTGCAGAGGAGATTCACCAGGATGCTGCCTGGATTGGAGAGTGTGCGGAGGAGATTCACCAGGATGCTGCCTGGATTAGAGAAGGTGCAGAGGAGATTCACCAGGATGCGGCCCGGATTAGAGAGGGTGCAGAGGAGATTCACCAGGATGCGGCCCGGATTAGAGAGTGTGCAGTGGAGATTCACCAGGATGCTGCCTGGATTAGAGAGGGTGCAGAGGAGATTCACCAGTATGCGGCCAGGATTAGAGAGGGTGCAGAGGAGATTCACCAGGATGCTGACTGGGTTAGAGAGGGTGCAGAGGGAGATTCAGCAGAATGCTGCTTGCATTAGAATGGGTGCAGAGGAGATTCACGAGGATGATTCCTGGATTAGAGAGGGTGCAGAGGAGATTCACCAGGATGCTGCCTGGATTAGAGAGGGTGCAGAGGAGATTCACCAGGATGCTGCCTGGATTAGAGAGGGTGCAGAGGAGATTCAGCAGGATGCTGCCTGGATTAGATAGGGTGCAGAGGAGATTCACCAGGATGCTGCCTGGATTGGAGAGTGTGCGGAGGAGATTCACCAGGATGCTGCCTGGATTAGAGAAGGTGCAGAGGAGATTCACCAGGATGCGGCCCGGATTAGAGAGGGTGCAGAGGAGATTCACCAGGATGCGGCCCGGATTAGAGAGTGTGCAGTGGAGATTCACCAGGATGCTGCCTGGATTAGAGAGGGTGCAGAGGAGATTCACCAGTATGCGGCCAGGATTAGAGAGGGTGCAGAGGAGATTCACCAGGACGCTGCCTGGGTTAGAGAGGGTGCAGAGGGAGATTCAGCAGAATGCTGCTTGCATTAGAGTGGGTGCAGAGGAGATTCACGAGGATGCTGCCTGGATTAGAGAGGGTGCAGAGGAGATTCAGCAGGATGCTGCCTGGATTAGATAGGGTGCAGAGGAGATTCACCAGGATGCTGCCTGGATTGGAGAGTGTGCGGAGGAGATTCACCAGGATGCTGCCTGGATTAGAGAAGGTGCAGAGGAGATTCACCAGGATGCGGCCCGGATTAGAGAGGGTGCAGAGGAGATTCACCAGGATGCGGCCCGGATTAGAGAGTGTGCAGTGGAGATTCACCAGGATGCTGCCTGGATTAGAGAGGGTGCAGAGGAGATTCACCAGTATGCGGCCAGGATTAGAGAGGGTGCAGAGGAGATTCACCAGGATGCTGCCTGGGTTAGAGAGGGTGCAGAGGGAGATTCAGCAGAATGCTGCTTGCATTAGAGTGGGTGCAGAGGAGATTCACGAGGATGCTCCCTGGATTAGAGAGGGTGCAGAGGAGATTCACCAGGATGCTGCCTGGATTAGAGAGGGTGCAGAGGAGATTCACCAGGATGCTGACTGGATTGGAGAGGGTGCAGAGGAGATTCAGCAGGATGCTGCCCGAATTAGAGAGGGTGCAGAGGAGATTCACCAGGACGCTGCCCGGATTGGACAGGGTGCAGAGGTGATTCACCTGGATGCTGCCTGGGTTAGAGAGGGTGCAGAGGGAGATTCAGCAGAATGCTGCTTGCATTAGAGTGGGTGCAGAGGAGATTCACGAGGATGCTCCCTGGATTAGAGAGGGTGCAGAGGAGATTCACCAGGATGCTGCCTGGATTAGAGAGGGTGCAGAGGAGATTCACCAGGATGCTGACTGGATTGGAGAGGGTGCAGAGGAGATTCACCAGGATGCTGCCCGAATTAGAGAGGGTGCAGAGGAGATTCACCAGGACGCTGCCCGGATTGGACAGGGTGCAGAGGTGATTCACCTGGATGCTGCCTGGATTAGAGAGGGTGCAGAGGAGAGGAGGAGATTCACCGGGATGCTGCCTGGATTAGAGAGGGTGCAGAGGGAGATTCACCAGGATGCTACCTGGATTAGAGAGGGTGCAGAGGAGATTCACCAGGATGCTGCCTGGTTTAGAGAGGGTGCAGAGGAGATTCACCAGGATGCTGCCTGGATTGGAGAGTGTGCGGAGGAGATTCACCAGGATGCTGCCTGGATTAGAGAAGGTGCAGAGGAGATTCACCAGGATGCTGCCTGGATTAGAGAGGGTGCAGAGGAGATTCAGCAGGATGCTGCCTGGATTAGATAGGGTGCAGAGGAGATTCACCAGGATGCTGCCTGGATTGGAGAGTGTGCGGAGGAGATTCACCAGGATGCTGCCTGGATTAGAGAAGGTGCAGAGGAGATTCACCAGGATGCGGCCCGGATTAGAGAGGGTGCAGAGGAGATTCACCAGGATGCTGCCTGGTTTAGAGAGGGTGCAGAGGAGATTCACCAGGATGCTGCCTGGATTGGAGAGTGTGCGGAGGAGATTCACCAGGATGCTGCCTGGATTAGAGAAGGTGCAGAGGAGATTCACCAGGATGCTGCCTGGATTAGAGAGGGTGCAGAGGAGATTCAGCAGGATGCTGCCTGGATTAGATAGGGTGCAGAGGAGATTCACCAGGATGCTGCCTGGATTGGAGAGTGTGCGGAGGAGATTCACCAGGATGCTGCCTGGATTAGAGAAGGTGCAGAGGAGATTCACCAGGATGCGGCCCGGATTAGAGAGGGTGCAGAGGAGATTCACCAGGATGCGGCCCGGATTAGAGAGTGTGCAGTGGAGATTCACCAGGATGCTGCCTGGATTAGAGAGGGTGCAGAGGAGATTCACCAGTATGCGGCCAGGATTAGATAGGGTGCAGAGGAGATTCACCAGGATGCTGCCTGGGTTAGAGAGGGTGCAGAGGGAGATTCAGCAGAATGCTGCTTGCATTAGAGTGGGTGCAGAGGAGATTCACGAGGATGCTCCCTGGATTAGAGAGGGTGCAGAGGAGATTCACCAGGATGCTGCCTGGATTAGAGAGGGTGCAGAGGAGATTCACCAGGATGCTGACTGGATTGGAGAGGGTGCAGAGGAGATTCAGCAGGATGCTGCCCGAATTAGAGAGGGTGCAGAGGAGATTCACCAGGATGCTGCCTGGATTGGAGAGTGTGCGGAGGAGATTCACCAGGATGCTGCCTGGATTAGAGAAGGTGCAGAGGAGATTCACCAGGATGCGGCCCGGATTAGAGAGGGTGCAGAGGAGATTCACCAGGATGCGGCCCGGATTAGAGAGTGTGCAGTGGAGATTCACCAGGATGCTGCCTGGATTAGAGAGGGTGCAGAGGAGATTCACCAGTATGCGGCCAGGATTAGAGAGGGTGCAGAGGAGATTCACCAGGATGCTGCCTGGGTTAGAGAGGGTGCAGAGGGAGATTCAGCAGAATGCTGCTTGCATTAGAGTGGGTGCAGAGGAGATTCACGAGGATGCTCCCTGGATTAGAGAGGGTGCAGAGGAGATTCACCAGGATGCTGCCTGGATTAGAGAGGGTGCAGAGGAGATTCACCAGGATGCTGACTGGATTGGAGAGGGTGAAGAGGAGATTCAGCAGGATGCTGCCCGAATTAGAGAGGGTGCAGAGGAGATTCACCAGGACGCTGCCCGGATTGGACAGGGTGCAGAGGTGATTCACCTGGATGCTGCCTGGATTAGAGAGGGTGCAGAGGAGAGGAGGAGATTCACCGGGATGCTGCCTGGATTAGAGAGGGTGCAGAGGGAGATTCATCAGGATGCTACCTGGATTAGAGAGGGTGCAGAGGAGATTCACCAGGATGCTGCCTGGTTTAGAGAGGGTGCAGAGGAGATTCACCAGGATGCTGCCTGGATTGGAGAGTGTGCGGAGGAGATTCACCAGGATGCTGCCTGGATTAGAGAAGGTGCAGAGGAGATTCACCAGGATGCTGCCTGGATTAGAGAGGGTGCAGAGGAGATTCAGCAGGATGCTGCCTGGATTAGATAGGGTGCAGAGGAGATTCACCAGGATGCTGCCTGGATTGGAGAGTGTGCGGAGGAGATTCAACAGGATGCTGCCTGGATTAGAGAAGGTGCAGAGGAGATTCACCAGGATGCGGCCCGGATTAGAGAGGGTGCAGAGGAGATTCACCAGGATGCTGCCTGGTTTAGAGAGGGTGCAGAGGAGATTCACCAGGATGCTGCCTGGATTGGAGAGTGTGCGGAGGAGATTCACCAGGATGCTGCCTGGATTAGAGAAGGTGCAGAGGAGATTCACCAGGATGCTGCCTGGATTAGAGAGGGTGCAGAGGAGATTCAGCAGGATGCTGCCTGGATTAGATAGGGTGCAGAGGAGATTCACCAGGATGCTGCCTGGATTGGAGAGTGTGCGGAGGAGATTCACCAGGATGCTGCCTGGATTAGAGAAGGTGCAGAGGAGATTCACCAGGATGCGGCCCGGATTAGAGAGGGTGCAGAGGAGATTCACCAGGATGCGGCCCGGATTAGAGAGTGTGCAGTGGAGATTCACCAGGATGCTGCCTGGATTAGAGAGGGTGCAGAGGAGATTCACCAGTATGCGGCCAGGATTAGAGAGGGTGCAGAGGAGATTCACCAGGATGCTGACTGGGTTAGAGAGGGTGCAGAGGGAGATTCAGCAGAATGCTGCTTGCATTAGAATGGGTGCAGAGGAGATTCACGAGGATGATTCCTGGATTAGAGAGGGTGCAGAGGAGATTCACCAGGATGCTGCCTGGATTAGAGAGGGTGCAGAGGAGATTCACCAGGATGCTGCCTGGATTAGAGAGGGTGCAGAGGAGATTCAGCAGGATGCTGCCTGGATTAGATAGGGTGCAGAGGAGATTCACCAGGATGCTGCCTGGATTGGAGAGTGTGCGGAGGAGATTCACCAGGATGCTGCCTGGATTAGAGAAGGTGCAGAGGAGATTCACCAGGATGCGGCCCGGATTAGAGAGGGTGCAGAGGAGATTCACCAGGATGCGGCCCGGATTAGAGAGTGTGCAGTGGAGATTCACCAGGATGCTGCCTGGATTAGAGAGGGTGCAGAGGAGATTCACCAGTATGCGGCCAGGATTAGAGAGGGTGCAGAGGAGATTCACCAGGACGCTGCCTGGGTTAGAGAGGGTGCAGAGGGAGATTCAGCAGAATGCTGCTTGCATTAGAGTGGGTGCAGAGGAGATTCACGAGGATGCTGCCTGGATTAGAGAGGGTGCAGAGGAGATTCAGCAGGATGCTGCCTGGATTAGATAGGGTGCAGAGGAGATTCACCAGGATGCTGCCTGGATTGGAGAGTGTGCGGAGGAGATTCACCAGGATGCTGCCTGGATTAGAGAAGGTGCAGAGGAGATTCACCAGGATGCGGCCCGGATTAGAGAGGGTGCAGAGGAGATTCACCAGGATGCGGCCCGGATTAGAGAGTGTGCAGTGGAGATTCACCAGGATGCTGCCTGGATTAGAGAGGGTGCAGAGGAGATTCACCAGTATGCGGCCAGGATTAGAGAGGGTGCAGAGGAGATTCACCAGGATGCTGCCTGGGTTAGAGAGGGTGCAGAGGGAGATTCAGCAGAATGCTGCTTGCATTAGAGTGGGTGCAGAGGAGATTCACGAGGATGCTCCCTGGATTAGAGAGGGTGCAGAGGAGATTCACCAGGATGCTGCCTGGATTAGAGAGGGTGCAGAGGAGATTCACCAGGATGCTGACTGGATTGGAGAGGGTGCAGAGGAGATTCAGCAGGATGCTGCCCGAATTAGAGAGGGTGCAGAGGAGATTCACCAGGACGCTGCCCGGATTGGACAGGGTGCAGAGGTGATTCACCTGGATGCTGCCTGGATTAGAGAGGGTGCAGAGGAGATTCACCAGGATGCTGCCTGGATTGGAGAGGGTGCAGAGGGAGATTCACCAGGATGCTGCCTGGATTGGAGAGGGTGCAGAGGAGATTCACCAGGACACTGCCTGGATTAGAGAGGGTGCAGCGGAGATTCACCAGGATGCTGCCTGGATTAGAGAGGGTGCAGAGGAGAGGAGGAGATTCACCGGGATGCTGCCTGGATTAGAGAGGGTGCAGAGGAGATTCACCAGGATGCTGCCTGGTTTAGAGAGGGTGCAGAGGAGATTCACCAGGATGCTGACTGGATTAGAGAGTGTGCGGAGTAGATTCACCAGGATGCTGCCTGGATTAGAGAGGGAGCAGAGGAGATTCACCAGGATGCTGCCTGGATTGGAGAGGGTGCAGAGGAGATTCACCAGGATGCTGCCTGGATTAGAGAGGGTGCAGTGGAGATTCACCAGGATGCTGCCTGGATTAGAGAGTGTGCGGAGTAGATTCACCAGGATGCTGCCTGGATTAGAGAGGGTGCAGTGGAGATTTACCAGGATGCTGCCTGGATTAGAGAGGGTGCAGAGGAGAGGAGGAGATTCACCAGGATGCTGTCTGGATTAGAGAAGGTGCAGAGGAGATTCAACAGGATGCTGCCTGGATTAGAGAGTGTGCGGAGTAGGTTCACCAGGATGCTGCCTGGATTAGAGAGGGAGCAGAGGAGATTCACCAGGAAGCTGCCTGGATTGGAGAGGGTGCAGAGGAGATTCACCAGGATGCTGCCTGGATTAGAGAGTGTGCGGAGTAGATTCACCAGGATGCTGCCTGGATTGGAGAGGGTGCAGAGGAGATTCACCAGGATGCTGCCTGGATTAGAGAGGGTGCAGTGGAGATTCACCAGGATGCTGCCTGGATTAGAGAGGGTGCAGAGGAGAGGAGGAGATTCACCAGGAGGCTGCCTGGATTAGAGAGTGTGCGGAGTAGATTCACTAGGATGCTGCCTGGATTAGAGAGGGTGCAGAGGAGAGGAGGAGATTCACCAGGATGCTGCCTGGATTGCAGAGGGTGCAGAGGAGATTCACCAGGATTCTGCCTGGATTATAGAAGGTGCAGAGGAGATTCACCAGGATGCGGCCAGGATTAGAGAGGGTGCAGAGGAGATTCACCAGGATGCGGCCCGCATTAGAGAAGGTGAAGAGGAGATTCACCAGGATGCTGCCCAGATTGGAGAGGGTGCATAGGAGATTCACCAGGATGCGGCCAGGATTAGAGAGGGTGCAGAGGAGATTCACCTGGATACTGCCTGGATTAGAGAGGGTGCGGAGGAGATTCACCAGGATGCTGCCTGGATTAGAGAGAGTGCAGAGGAGATTCACCAGGATGCTGCCTGGATTAGAGAGGGTGCAGAGGAGATTCACCAGGATGCTGCCTGGATTAGAGAGGGTGCAGAGGGAGATTCACCAGGATGCTGCCTGGATTAGACAGGGTGCAGAGGAGATTCACCAGGATGCTGACTGGATTAGAGAGTGTGCAGAGCAGATTCACCAGGATGCTGCCTGGATTGGAGAGGGTGCAGAGGAGATTCACCAGGATGCAGCCTGGATTGGAGAAGGTGCCGAGGAGATTCACCAGTATGCGGCCAGGATTAGAGAGGGTGCAGAGGAGATTCACCAGGATGCGGCCCGGATTAGAGAGGGTGCAGAGGAGATTCACCAGGATGCTGCCCAGATTGGAGAGGGTGCAGAGGGAGATTCACCAGGATGCTGCCTGGATTGGAGAGGGTGCAGAGGAGATTCACCAGGATGCTGCCTGGATTGGAGAGGGTGCAGAGGAGATTCACCAGGATACTGCCTGGATTAGAGAAGGTGCCGAGGGGATTCACCAGGATGCTGCCTGGATTAGAGAGTGTGCAGAGGAGATTCACCAGGATGCTGCCTGGATTGGAGAGGGTGCAGAGGAGATTCACCAGGATGCTGCCTGGATTAGAGAAGGTGCCGAAGGGATTCACCAGGATGCTGCCTGGATTAGAGAGGGGGCAGAGGAGATTCACCAGGATGCTGCCTGGATTGGAGAGGGTGCAGAGGAGATTCACCAGAATGCTGCCTGGATTGGAGAGGGTGCAGAGGAGATTCACCAGGATGCTGCCTGGATTAGAGAGGGTGCAGAGGAGATTCACCAGGATGCTGCCTGAATTAGAGAGGGTGCAGAGGAGATTCACCAGGATGCTGCCTGGATTAGAGAGGGTGCAGAGGAGATTCACCAGTATGCGGCCAGGATTAGAGAGGGTGCAGAGGAGATTCAGCAGAATGCTGCTTGCATTAGAGTGGGTGCAGAGGAGATTCATGAGGATGCTCCCTGGATTAGAGAGGGTGCAGAGGAGATTCACCAGGATGCTGCCTGGATTAGAGAGGGTGCAGAGGAGATTCACCAGGATGCTGACTGGATTGGAGAGGGTGCAGAGGAGATTCAGCAGGATGTTGCCCGAATTAGAGAGGGTGCAGAGGAGATTCACCAGGACGCTGCCCGGATTGGACAGGGTGCAGAGGTGATTCACCTGGATGCTGCCTGGATTAGAGAGGGTGCAGAGGAGATTCACCAGGATGCTGCCTGGATTGGAGAGGGTGCAGAGGGAGATTCACCAGGATGCTGCCTGGATTGGAGAGGGTGCAGAGGAGATTCACCAGGACACTGCCTGGATTAGAGAGGGTGCAGAGGACATTCACCAGGATGCTGCCTGGATTAGAGAGTGTGCAGAGGACATTCACCATGATGCTGCCTGGATTAGAGAGTGTGCAGAGGAGATTCACCAGGATGCTGTCTGGATTAGAGAGGGTGCAGATGAGATTCACCATGATGCTGCCTGGATTAGAGAGGGTGCCGAGGAGATTTACCATGATGCTGCCTAGATTAGAGAGTGTGCGGAGTAGATTCACCAGGATGCTGCCTGGATTGGAGAGGGTGCAGAGGAGATTCACCAGGATGCTGCCTGGATTGGAGAGTGTGCGGAGGAGATTAACCAGGATGCTGCCTGGATTAGAGAAGGTGCAGAGGAGATTCACCAGGATGCTGCCTGGATTAGAGAGGGTGCAGAGGAGATTCAGCAGGATGCTGCCTGGATTAGAGAGGGTGCAGAGGAGGTTCACCAGGATGCTGCCTGGACTGGAGAGTGTGCGGAGGAGATTCACCAGGATGCTGCCTGGATTAGAGAAGGTGCAGAGGAGATTCACCAGGATGCTGCCTGGATTGGAGAGGGTGCAGAGGAGATTCACCAGGATGCTGCCTGGATTAGAGAAGGTGCCGAGGGGATTCACCAGGATGCTGCCTGGATTAGAGAGGGGGCAGAGGAGATTCACCAGGATGCTGCCTGGATTGGAGAGGGTGCAGAGGAGATTCACCAGAATGCTGCCTGGATTGGAGAGGGTGCAGAGGAGATTCACCAGCATGCTGCCTGGATTAGAGAGGGTGCAGAGGAGATTCACCAGGATGCTGCCTGAATTAGAGAGGGTGCAGAGGAGATTCACCAGGATGCTGCCTGGATTAGAGAGGGTGCAGAGGAGATTCACCAGTATGCGGCCAGGATTAGAGAGGGTGCAGAGGAGATTCACCAGGATGCTGCCTGGGTTAGAGAGGGTGCAGAGGGAGATTCAGCAGGATGCTGCTTGCATTAGAGTGGGTGCAGAGGAGATTCACGAGGATGCTCCCTGGATTAGAGAGGGTGCAGAGGAGATTCACCAGGATGCTGCCTGGATTAGAGAGGGTGCAGAGGAGATTCACCAGGATGCTACCTGGATTAGAGAGGGTGCAGAGGAGATTCACCAGGATGCTGCCTGGTTTAGAGAGGGTGCAGAGGAGATTCACCAGGATGCTGACTGGATTAGAGAGTGTGCGGAGTAGATTCACCAGGATGCTGCCTGGATTAGAGAGGGAGCAGAGGAGATTCACCAGGATGCTGCCTGGATTGGAGAGGGTGCAGAGGAGATTCACCAGGATGCTGCCTGGATTAGAGAGGGTGCAGTGGAGATTCACCAGGATGCTGCCTGGATTAGAGAGTGTGCGGAGTAGATTCACCAGGATGCTGCCTGGATTAGAGAGGGTGCAGTGGAGATTTACCAGGATGCTGCCTGGATTAGAGAGGGTGCAGAGGAGAGGAGGAGATTCACCAGGATGCTGTCTGGATTAGAGAAGGTGCAGAGGAGATTCAACAGGATGCTGCCTGGATTAGAGAGTGTGCGGAGTAGGTTCACCAGGATGCTGCCTGGATTAGAGAGGGAGCAGAGGAGATTCACCAGGAAGCTGCCTGGATTGGAGAGGGTGCAGAGGAGATTCACCAGGATGCTGCCTGGATTAGAGAGTGTGCGGAGTAGATTCACCAGGATGCTGCCTGGATTGGAGAGGGTGCAGAGGAGATTCACCAGGATGCTGCCTGGATTAGAGAGGGTGCAGTGGAGATTCACCAGGATGCTGCCTGGATTAGAGAGGGTGCAGAGGAGAGGAGGAGATTCACCAGGAGGCTGCCTGGATTAGAGAGTGTGCGGAGTAGATTCACTAGGATGCTGCCTGGATTAGAGAGGGTGCAGAGGAGAGGAGGAGATTCACCAGGATGCTGCCTGGATTGCAGAGGGTGCAGAGGAGATTCACCAGGATTCTGCCTGGATTATAGAAGGTGCAGAGGAGATTCACCAGGATGCGGCCAGGATTAGAGAGGGTGCAGAGGAGATTCACCAGGATGCGGCCCGCATTAGAGAAGGTGAAGAGGAGATTCACCAGGATGCTGCCCAGATTGGAGAGGGTGCATAGGAGATTCACCAGGATGCGGCCAGGATTAGAGAGGGTGCAGAGGAGATTCACCTGGATACTGCCTGGATTAGAGAGGGTGCGGAGGAGATTCACCAGGATGCTGCCTGGATTAGAGAGAGTGCAGAGGAGATTCACCAGGATGCTGCCTGGATTAGAGAGGGTGCAGAGGAGATTCACCAGGATGCTGCCTGGATTAGAGAGGGTGCAGAGGGAGATTCACCAGGATGCTGCCTGGATTAGACAGGGTGCAGAGGAGATTCACCAGGATGCTGACTGGATTAGAGAGTGTGCAGAGCAGATTCACCAGGATGCTGCCTGGATTGGAGAGGGTGCAGAGGAGATTCACCAGGATGCAGCCTGGATTGGAGAAGGTGCCGAGGAGATTCACCAGTATGCGGCCAGGATTAGAGAGGGTGCAGAGGAGATTCACCAGGATGCGGCCCGGATTAGAGAGGGTGCAGAGGAGATTCACCAGGATGCTGCCCAGATTGGAGAGGGTGCAGAGGGAGATTCACCAGGATGCTGCCTGGATTGGAGAGGGTGCAGAGGAGATTCACCAGGATGCTGCCTGGATTGGAGAGGGTGCAGAGGAGATTCACCAGGATACTGCCTGGATTAGAGAAGGTGCCGAGGGGATTCACCAGGATGCTGCCTGGATTAGAGAGTGTGCAGAGGAGATTCACCAGGATGCTGCCTGGATTGGAGAGGGTGCAGAGGAGATTCACCAGGATGCTGCCTGGATTAGAGAAGGTGCCGAAGGGATTCACCAGGATGCTGCCTGGATTAGAGAGGGGGCAGAGGAGATTCACCAGGATGCTGCCTGGATTGGAGAGGGTGCAGAGGAGATTCACCAGAATGCTGCCTGGATTGGAGAGGGTGCAGAGGAGATTCACCAGGATGCTGCCTGGATTAGAGAGGGTGCAGAGGAGATTCACCAGGATGCTGCCTGAATTAGAGAGGGTGCAGAGGAGATTCACCAGGATGCTGCCTGGATTAGAGAGGGTGCAGAGGAGATTCACCAGTATGCGGCCAGGATTAGAGAGGGTGCAGAGGAGATTCAGCAGAATGCTGCTTGCATTAGAGTGGGTGCAGAGGAGATTCATGAGGATGCTCCCTGGATTAGAGAGGGTGCAGAGGAGATTCACCAGGATGCTGCCTGGATTAGAGAGGGTGCAGAGGAGATTCACCAGGATGCTGACTGGATTGGAGAGGGTGCAGAGGAGATTCAGCAGGATGTTGCCCGAATTAGAGAGGGTGCAGAGGAGATTCACCAGGACGCTGCCCGGATTGGACAGGGTGCAGAGGTGATTCACCTGGATGCTGCCTGGATTAGAGAGGGTGCAGAGGAGATTCACCAGGATGCTGCCTGGATTGGAGAGGGTGCAGAGGGAGATTCACCAGGATGCTGCCTGGATTGGAGAGGGTGCAGAGGAGATTCACCAGGACACTGCCTGGATTAGAGAGGGTGCAGAGGACATTCACCAGGATGCTGCCTGGATTAGAGAGTGTGCAGAGGACATTCACCATGATGCTGCCTGGATTAGAGAGTGTGCAGAGGAGATTCACCAGGATGCTGTCTGGATTAGAGAGGGTGCAGATGAGATTCACCATGATGCTGCCTGGATTAGAGAGGGTGCCGAGGAGATTTACCATGATGCTGCCTAGATTAGAGAGTGTGCGGAGTAGATTCACCAGGATGCTGCCTGGATTGGAGAGGGTGCAGAGGAGATTCACCAGGATGCTGCCTGGATTGGAGAGTGTGCGGAGGAGATTAACCAGGATGCTGCCTGGATTAGAGAAGGTGCAGAGGAGATTCACCAGGATGCTGCCTGGATTAGAGAGGGTGCAGAGGAGATTCAGCAGGATGCTGCCTGGATTAGAGAGGGTGCAGAGGAGGTTCACCAGGATGCTGCCTGGACTGGAGAGTGTGCGGAGGAGATTCACCAGGATGCTGCCTGGATTAGAGAAGGTGCAGAGGAGATTCACCAGGATGCTGCCTGGATTGGAGAGGGTGCAGAGGAGATTCACCAGGATGCTGCCTGGATTAGAGAAGGTGCCGAGGGGATTCACCAGGATGCTGCCTGGATTAGAGAGGGGGCAGAGGAGATTCACCAGGATGCTGCCTGGATTGGAGAGGGTGCAGAGGAGATTCACCAGAATGCTGCCTGGATTGGAGAGGGTGCAGAGGAGATTCACCAGCATGCTGCCTGGATTAGAGAGGGTGCAGAGGAGATTCACCAGGATGCTGCCTGAATTAGAGAGGGTGCAGAGGAGATTCACCAGGATGCTGCCTGGATTAGAGAGGGTGCAGAGGAGATTCACCAGTATGCGGCCAGGATTAGAGAGGGTGCAGAGGAGATTCACCAGGATGCTGCCTGGGTTAGAGAGGGTGCAGAGGGAGATTCAGCAGGATGCTGCTTGCATTAGAGTGGGTGCAGAGGAGATTCACGAGGATGCTCCCTGGATTAGAGAGGGTGCAGAGGAGATTCACCAGGATGCTGCCTGGATTAGAGAGGGTGCAGAGGAGATTCACCAGGATGCTGACTGGATTGGAGAGGGTGCAGAGGAGATTCAGCAGGATGCTGCCCGAATTAGAGAGGGTGCAGAGGAGATTCACCAGGACGCTGCCCGGATTGGACAGGGTGCAGAGGTGATTCACCTGGATGCTGCCTGGATTAGAGAGGGTGCAGAGGAGATTCACCAGGATGCTGCCTGGATTGGAGAGGGTGCAGAGGGAGATTCACCAGGATGCTGCCTGGATTGGAGAGGGTGCAGAGGAGATTCACCAGGATGCTGCCTGGATTGGAGAGGGTGCAGTGGAGATTCACCAGGATGCTGCCTGGATTAGAGAGTGTGCGGAGTAGATTCACCAGGATGCTGCCTGGATTAGAGAAGGTGCAGAGGGAGATTCACCAGGATGCTGCCTGGATTGGAGAGTGTGCGTAGTAGATTCACCAGGATGCTGCCTGGATTGGAGAGGGTGCAGAGGAGATTCACCAGGATGCTGCCTGGATTGGAGAGGGTGCAGAGGAGATTCACCAGGATGCTGCCTGGATTAGAGAAGGTGCCGAGGGGATTCACCAGGATGCTGCCTGGATTAGAGAGGGGGCAGAGGAGATTCACCAGGATGCTGCCTGGATTGGAGAGGGTGCAGAGGAGATTCACCAGGATGCTGCCTGGATTGGAGAGGGTGCAGAGGGAGATTCACCAGGATGCTGCCTGGATTAGAGAGGGTGCAGAGGAGATTCACCAGGATGCTGACTGGATTAGAGAGTGTGCAGAGCAGATTCACCAGGATGCTGCCTGGATTGGAGAGGGTGCAGAGGAGATTCACCAGGATGCAGCCTGGATTGGAGAAGGTGCCGAGGAGATTCACCAGTATGCGGCCAGGATTAGAGAGGGTGCAGAGGAGATTCACCAGGATGCGGCCCGGATTAGAGAGGGTGCAGAGGAGATTCACCAGGATGCTGCCCAGATTGGAGAGGGTGCAGAGGGAGATTCACCAGGATGCTGCCTGGATTGGAGAGGGTGCAGAGGAGATTCACCAGGATGCTGCCTGGATTAGAGAGGGTGCAGAGGAGATTCACCAGGATGCTGCCTGGATTAGAGAAGGTGCAGAGGAGATTCACCAGGATACTGCCTGGATTAGAGAAGGTGCCGAGGGGATTCACCAGGATGCTGCCTGGATTAGAGAGTGTGCAGAGGAGATTCACCAGGATGCTGCCTGGATTGGAGAGGGTGCAGAGGAGATTCACCAGGATGCTGCCTGGATTAGAGAAGGTGCCGAGGGGATTCACCAGGATGCTGCCTGGATTAGAGAGGGGGCAGAGGAGATTCACCAGGATGCTGCCTGGATTGGAGAGGGTGCAGAGGAGATTCACCAGAATGCTGCCTGGATTGGAGAGGGTGCAGAGGAGATTCACCAGGATGCTGCCTGGATTAGAGAGGGTGCAGAGGAGATTCACCAGGATGCTGCCTGAATTAGAGAGGGTGCAGAGGAGATTCACCAGTATGCGGCCAGGATTAGAGAGGGTGCAGAGGAGATTCACCAGGATGCTGCCTGGGTTAGAGAGGGTGCAGAGGGAGATTCAGCAGAATGCTGCTTGCATTAGAGTGGGTGCAGAGGAGATTCACGAGGATGCTCCCTGGATTAGAGAGGGTGCAGAGGAGATTCACCAGGATGCTGCCTGGATTAGAGAGGGTGCAGAGGAGATTCACCAGGATGCTGACTGGATTGGAGAGGGTGCAGAGGAGATTCAGCAGGATGCTGCCCGAATTAGAGAGGGTGCAGAGGAGATTCACCAGGACGCTGCCCGGATTGGACAGGGTGCAGAGGTGATTCACCTGGATGCTGCCTGGAGTAGAGAGGGTGCAGAGGAGATTCACCAGGATGCTGCCTGGATTGGAGAGGGTGCAGAGGGAGATTCACCAGGATGCTGCCTGGATTGGAGAGGGTGCAGAGGAGATTCACCAGGACACTGCCTGGATTAGAGAGGGTGCAGAGGACATTCACCAGGATGCTGCCTGGATTAGAGAGTGTGCAGAGGACATTCACCATGATGCTGCCTGGATTAGAGAGTGTGCAGAGGAGATTCACCAGGATGCTGTCTGGATTAGAGAGGGTGCAGATGAGATTCACCATGATGCTGCCTGGATTAGAGAGGGTGCCGAGGAGATTCACCATGATGCTGCCTAGATTAGAGAGTGTGCGGAGTAGATTCACCAGGATGCTGCCTGGATTGGAGAGGGTGCAGAGGAGATTCACCAGGATGCTGCCTGGATTGGAGAGTGTGCGGAGGAGATTAACCAGGATGCTGCCTGGATTAGAGAAGGTGCAGAGGAGATTCACCAGGATGCTGCCTGGATTAGAGAGGGTGCAGAGGAGATTCAGCAGGATGCTGCCTGGATTAGAGAGGGTGCAGAGGAGATTCACCAGGATGCTGCCTGGACTGGAGAGTGTGCGGAGGAGATTCACCAGGATGCTGCCTGGATTAGAGAAGGTGCAGAGGAGATTCACTAGGATGCTGCCTGGATTGGAGAGGGTGCAGAGGAGATTCACCAGGATGCTGCCTGGATTAGAGAAGGTGCCGAGGGGATTCACCAGGATGCTGCCTGGATTAGAGAGGGGGCAGAGGAGATTCACCAGGATGCTGCCTGGATTGGAGAGGGTGCAGAGGAGATTCACCAGAATGCTGCCTGGATTGGAGAGGGTGCAGAGGAGATTCACCAGGATGCTGCCTGGATTAGAGAGGGTGCAGAGGAGATTCACCAGGATGCTGCCTGAATTAGAGAGGGTGCAGAGGAGATTCACCAGGATGCTGCCTGGATTAGAGAGGGTGCAGAGGAGATTCACCAGTATGCGGCCAGGATTAGAGAGGGTGCAGAGGAGATTCACCAGGATGCTGCCTGGGTTAGAGAGGGTGCAGAGGGAGATTCAGCAGGATGCTGCTTGCATTAGAGTGGGTGCAGAGGAGATTCACGAGGATGCTCCCTGGATTAGAGAGGGTGCAGAGGAGATTCACCAGGATGCTGCCTGGATTAGAGAGGGTGCAGAGGAGATTCACCAGGATGCTGACTGGATTGGAGAGGGTGCAGAGGAGATTCAGCAGGATGCTGCCCGAATTAGAGAGGGTGCAGAGGAGATTCACCAGGACGCTGCCCGGATTGGACAGGGTGCAGAGGTGATTCACCTGGATGCTGCCTGGATTAGAGAGGGTGCAGAGGAGATTCACCAGGATGCTGCCTGGATTGGAGAGGGTGCAGAGGGAGATTCACCAGGATGCTGCCTGGATTGGAGAGGGTGCAGAGGAGATTCACCAGGACACTGCCTGGATTAGAGAGGGTGCAGAGGACATTCACCAGGATGCTGCCTGGATTAGAGAGTGTGCAGAGGACATTCACCATGATGCTGCCTGGATTAGAGAGTGTGCAGAGGAGATTCACCAGGATGCTGTCTGGATTAGAAAGGGTGCAGATGAGATTCACCATGATGCTGCCTGGATTAGAGAGGGTGCCGAGGAGATTCACCATGATGCTGCCTAGATTAGAGAGTGTGCGGAGTAGATTCACCAGGATGCTGCCTGGATTGGAGAGGGTGCAGAGGAGATTCACCAGGATGCTGCCTGGATTGGAGAGTGTGCGGAGGAGATTAACCAGGATGCTGCCTGGATTAGAGAAGGTGCAGAGGAGATTCACCAGGATGCTGCCTGGATTAGAGAGGGTGCAGAGGAGATTCAGCAGGATGCTGCCTGGATTAGAGAGGGTGCAGAGGAGATTCACCAGGATGCTGGCTGGACTGGAGAGTGTGCGGAGGAGATTCACCAGGATGCTGCCTGAATTAGAGAAGGTGCAGAGGAGATTCACCAGGATGCGGCCTGGATTAGAGAGGGTGCAGAGGAGATTCACCAGGATGCGGCCCGGATTAGAGAGTGTTCGGTGCAGATTCACCAGGATGCTGCCTGGATTAGAGACGGTGCAGAGGAGATTTACCAGGATGCGGCCTGGATTAGAGAGGGTGCAGAGGAGATTCACCAGGATGTTGCCTGGATTAGAGAGGGTGCAGAGGGGGATTCACCAGGATGCTGCCTGGATTAGAGAGGTTGCAGAGGGAGATTCACCAGGATGCTGCCCGGATTAGAGAGGGTGCAGACGAGATTCACCAGGATGCTGCCTGGATTGGAGAGGATGCAGAGGAGATTCACCAGGATGCTGCCTGGATTGGAGAGGGTGCAGACGAGATTCACCAGGATGCTGCCTGGATTGGAGAGAGTGCAGAGGAGATTCACCAGGACGCTGCCTGGATTTGAGAGTGTGCAGAGGAGATTCACCAGGATGCTGCCTGGATTAGAGAGGGTGCGGAGTAGATTTACCAGGATGCTGCCTGGATTAGAGAGGGAGCAGAGGAGATTCACCAGGATGCTGCCTGGATTAGAGAGGGTGCAGTGGAGATTCACGAGGATGCTGCCTGGATTAGAGAGTGTGCGGAGTAGATTCACCAGGATGCTGCCTGGATTAGAGAAGGAGCAAAGGAGATTCACCTGGATGCTGCCTGGATTAGAGAGGGTGCAGAGGAGATTCACCAGGATGCTGCCTGGATTGGAGAGGGTGGAGAGGGAGATTCACCAGGATGCTGCCTGGATTAGAGAGGGTGCAGAGGACATTCACCAGGATGCTGCCTGGATCAGAGAGGGTGCAGAGGAGATTCACCAGGATGCTGCCTGGGTTAGAGAGGGTGCAGAGGAGATTCACCAGGATGCTGCCTGGATAAGAGAGGGTGCAGAGGAGATTCACCAGGATGCTGACTGGATTAGAGTGGGTGCAGAGGAGATTCACCAGGATGCTGACTGGATTGGAGAGGGTGCAGAGGAGATTCGCCAGGATGCTGCCTGGATCAGAGAGGGTGCAGAGGAGATTCACCAGAATGCGGCCTGGATTAGAGAGGGAGCAGAGGAGATTCACCAGGATGCTGCCTGGATTAGAGAGGGAGCAGAGGAGATTCACCAGGATGCTGCCTGGATTAGCGAGGGTGCAGAGGAGATTCAGCAGGATGCTGCCTGGGTTAGAGAGGGTGCAGAGGAGATTCAGCAGGACGCTGCCTGGATTAGCGAGGGTGCAGAGGAGATTCACTAGGATGCTGCCTGGGTTAGAGAGGGTGCAGAGGAGATTCAGCAGGATGCTGCCTGGATTAGCGAGGGTGCAGAGGAGATTCACTAGGATGCTGCCTGGGTTAGAGAGGGTGCAGAGGGAGATTCACCAGGATGCTGCCTGGTTTAGAGAGGGAGCAGAGGAGATTCAGCAGGATGCTGCCTGGATTAGCGAGGGTGCAGAGGAGATTCACTAGGATGCTGCCTGGGTTAGAGAGGGTGCAGAGGGAGATTCACCAGAATGCGGCCTGGATTAGAGAGGGAGCAGAGGAGATTCACCAGGATGCTGCCTGGATTAGCGAGGGTGCAGAGGAGATTCACTAGGATGCTGCCTGGGTTAGAGAGGGTGCAGAGGGAGATTCAGCAGGATGCTGCCTGGATTAGAGAGGGTATAGAGGAGATTCACCAGGATGCTGCCTGGATTAGAGAGGGTGCAGAGGAGATTCACCAGGATGTTGTCTGGATTGGAGAGGGTGCAGAGGAGATTCAGCAGGATGCTGCCCGAATTAGAGAGGGTGCAGAGGAGATTCACCAGGATGCTGCCCGGATTGGACAGGGTGCAGAGGGAGATTCACCATGATGCAGCCTGGATTAGAGAGGGTGCAGAGGTGAATCACCGGGATGCTGCCTGGATTAGAGAGGGTGCAGAGGAGATTCACCAGGATGCTGCCTGGATTGGAGAGGGTGCAGAGGGAGATTCACCAGGATGCTGCCTGGATTAGAGAGGGTGCAGAGGAGATTCACCAGGATGCTGCCTGGATTAGAGAGGGTGCAGAGGAGATTTACCAGGATGCGGCCTGGATTAGAGAGGGTGCAGAGGAGATTCACCAGGATGTTGCCTGGATTAGAGAGGGTGCAGAGGGGGATTCACCAGGATGCTGCCTGGATTAGAGAGGTTGCAGAGGGAGATTCACCAGGATGCTGCCCGGATTAGAGAGGGTGCAGACGAGATTCACCAGGATGCTGCCTGGATTAGAGAGGGTGCAGAGGATATTCCCCAGGATGCTGCCTGGATTAGAGAGGGTGCAGAGGAGATTCACCAGGATGCTGCCTGGATTGGAGAGGATGCAGAGGAGATTCACCAGGATGCTGCCTGGATTGGAGAGGGTGCAGACGAGATTCACCAGGATGCTGCCTGGATTGGAGAGAATGCAGAGGAGATTCACCAGGACGCTGCCTGGATTTGAGTGTGTGCAGAGGAGATTCACCAGGATGCTGCCTGGATTAGAGAGGGTGCGGAGTAGATTCACCAGGATGCTGCCTGGATTAGAGACGGTGATGTGGAGATTCACCAGGATGCTGCCTGGATTAGAGAGGGAGCAGAGGAGATTCACCAGGATGCTGCCTGGATTAGAGAGGGAGCAGAGGAGATTCACCAGGATGCTGCCTGGATTGGAGAGGGTGCAGAGGAGATTCACCAGAATGCTGCCTGGATTAGAGAAGGTGCAGATGGAGGTTCACCAGGATGCTGCCTGGATTAGAGAGGGAGCAGAGGAGATTCAGCAGGATGCTGCCTGGATTAGCGAGGGTGCAGAGGAGATTCACTAGGATGCTGCCTGGGTTAGAGAGGGTGCAGAGGGAGATTCACCAGAATGCGGCCTGGATTAGAGAGGGAGCAGAGGAGATTCACCAGGATGCTGCCTGGATTAGCGAGGGTGCAGAGGAGATTCACTAGGATGCTGCCTGGGTTAGAGAGGGTGCAGAGGGAGATTCAGCAGGATGCTGCCTGGATTAGAGAGGGTATAGAGGAGATTCACCAGGATGCTGCCTGGATTAGAGAGGGTGCAGAGGAGATTCACCAGGATGTTGTCTGGATTGGAGAGGGTGCAGAGGAGATTCAGCAGGATGCTGCCCGAATTAGAGAGGGTGCAGAGGAGATTCACCAGGATGCTGCCCGGATTGGACAGGGTGCAGAGGGAGATTCACCATGATGCAGCCTGGATTAGAGAGGGTGCAGAGGTGAATCACCGGGATGCTGCCTGGATTAGAGAGGGTGCAGAGGAGATTCACCAGGATGCTGCCTGGATTGGAGAGGGTGCAGAGGGAGATTCACCAGGATGCTGCCTGGATTAGAGAGGGTGCAGAGGAGATTCACCAGGATGCTGCCTGGATTAGAGAGGGTGCAGAGGAGATTTACCAGGATGCGGCCTGGATTAGAGAGGGTGCAGAGGAGATTCACCAGGATGTTGCCTGGATTAGAGAGGGTGCAGAGGGGGATTCACCAGGATGCTGCCTGGATTAGAGAGGTTGCAGAGGGAGATTCACCAGGATGCTGCCCGGATTAGAGAGGGTGCAGACGAGATTCACCAGGATGCTGCCTGGATTAGAGAGGGTGCAGAGGATATTCCCCAGGATGCTGCCTGGATTAGAGAGGGTGCAGAGGAGATTCACCAGGATGCTGCCTGGATTGGAGAGGATGCAGAGGAGATTCACCAGGATGCTGCCTGGATTGGAGAGGGTGCAGACGAGATTCACCAGGATGCTGCCTGGATTGGAGAGAATGCAGAGGAGATTCACCAGGACGCTGCCTGGATTTGAGTGTGTGCAGAGGAGATTCACCAGGATGCTGCCTGGATTAGAGAGGGTGCGGAGTAGATTCACCAGGATGCTGCCTGGATTAGAGACGGTGATGTGGAGATTCACCAGGATGCTGCCTGGATTAGAGAGGGAGCAGAGGAGATTCACCAGGATGCTGCCTGGATTAGAGAGGGAGCAGAGGAGATTCACCAGGATGCTGCCTGGATTGGAGAGGGTGCAGAGGAGATTCACCAGAATGCTGCCTGGATTAGAGAAGGTGCAGATGGAGGTTCACCAGGATGCTGCCTGGATTAGAGAGTGTGCGGAGTAGATTCACCAGGATGCTGCCTGGATTGGAGAGGGTGCAGAGGAGATTCACCAGGATGCTGCCTGGATTAGAGAGGGTGCAGTGGAGATTCACCAGGATGCTGCCTGGATTAGAGAGTGTGCGGAGTAGATTCACCAGGATGCTGCCTGGATTAGAGAAGGAGCAGAGGAGATTCACCTGGATGCTGCCTGGATTAGAGAGGGTGCAGAGGAGATTCACCAGGATGCTGCCTGGATTGGAGAGGGTGCAGAGGGAGATTCACCAGGATGCTGCCTGGATTAGAGAGGGTGCAGAGGACATTCACCAGGATGCTGCCTGGATCAGAGAGGGTGCAGAGGAGATTCACCAGGATGCTGCCTGGGTTAGAGAGGGTGCAGAGGAGATTCACCAGGATGCTGCCTGGATAAGAGAGGGTGCAAAGGAGATTTACCAGGATGCTGACTGGATTAGAGAGGGTGCAGAGGAGATTCACCAGGATGCTGCCTGGATTAGAGAGGGTGCAGAGGAGATTTACCAGGATGCGGCCTGGATTAGAGAGGGTGCAGAGGAGATTCACCAGGATGTTGCCTGGATTAGAGAGGGTGCAGAGGGGGATTCACCAGGATGCTGCCTGGATTAGAGAGGTTGCAGAGGGAGATTCACCAGGATGCTGCCCGGATTAGAGAGGGTGCAGACGAGATTCACCAGGATGCTGCCTGGATTAGAGAGGGTGCAGAGGATATTCCCCAGGATGCTGCCTGGATTAGAGAGGGTGCAGAGGAGATTCACCAGGATATTGCCTGGATTGGAGAGGATGCAGAGGAGTTTCACCAGGATGCTGCCTGGATTGGAGAGGGTGCAGACGAGATTCACCAGGATGCTGCCTGGATTGGAGAGAATGCAGAGGAGATTCACCAGGACGCTGCCTGGATTTGAGTGTGTGCAGAGGAGATTCACCAGGATGCTGCCTGGATTAGAGAGGGTGCAGAGGAGATTCACCAGGATGCTGCCTGGATTGGAGAGGGTGCGGAGTAGATTCACCAGGATGCTGCCTGGATTAGAGAGGGAGCAGAGGAGATTCACCAGGATGCTGCCTGGATTAGAGAGGGAGCAGAGGAGATTCACCAGGATGCTGCCTGGATTGGAGAGGGTGCAGAGGAGATTCACCAGAATGCTGTCTGGATTAGAGAAGGTCCAGAGGAGATTCGCCAGGATGCTGCCTGGATTAGAAAGGGTGCAGAGGAGATTCACCAGGATGCTGCCTGGGTTAGAGAGGGTGCAGAGGGAGATTCAGCAGGATGCTGCCTGGATTAGAGAGGGTATAGAGGAGATTCACCAGGATGCTGCCTGGATTAGAGAGGGAGCAGAGGAGATTCACCAGGATGCTGCCTGGATTAGAGACGGTGATGTGGAGATTCACCAGGATGCTGCCTGGATTAGAGAGGGAGCAGAGGAGATTCACCAGGATGCTGCCTGGATTGGAGAGGGTGCAGAGGAGATTCACCAGAATGCTGCCTGGATTAGAGAAGGTGCAGATGGAGGTTCACCAGGATGCTGCCTGGATTAGAGAGTGTGCGGAGTAGATTCACCAGGATGCTGCCTGGATTGGAGAGGGTGCAGAGGAGATTCACCAGGATGCTGCCTGGATTAGAGAGGGTGCAGTGGAGATTCACCAGGATGCTGCCTGGATTAGAGAGTGTGCGGAGTAGATTCACCAGGATGCTGCCTGGATTAGAGAAGGAGCAGAGGAGATTCACCTGGATGCTGCCTGGATTAGAGAGGGTGCAGAGGAGATTCACCAGGATGCTGCCTGGATTGGAGAGGGTGCAGAGGGAGATTCACCAGGATGCTGCCTGGATTAGAGAGGGTGCAGAGGACATTCACCAGGATGCTGCCTGGATCAGAGAGGGTGCAGAGGAGATTCACCAGGATGCTGCCTGGGTTAGAGAGGGTGCAGAGGAGATTCACCAGGATGCTGCCTGGATAAGAGAGGGTGCAAAGGAGATTTACCAGGATGCTGACTGGATTAGAGTGGGTGCAGAGGAGATTCACCAGGATGCTGACTGGATTGGAGAGGGTGCAGAGGAGATTCGCCAGGATGCTGCCTGGATTAGAGAGGGTGCAGAGGAGATTCACCAGGATGCTGTCTGGATTGGAGAGGGTGCAGAGGAGATTCAGCAGGATGCTGCCCGAATTAGACAGGGTGCAGAGGAGATTCACCAGGATGCTGCCCGGATTGGACAGGGTGCAGAGGGAGATTCACCATGATGCAGCCTCGATTAGAGAGGGTGCAGAGGTGAATCACCTGGATGCTGCCTGGATTAGAGAGGGTGCAGAGGAGATTCACCAGGATGCTGCCTGGATTGGAGAGGGTGCAGAGGGAGATTCACCAGGATGCTGCCTGGATTGGAGAGGATGCTGCCTGGATTAGAGAGGGTGCAGAGGAGATTCACCAGGATGCTGCCTGAATTAGAGAGGGTGCAGAGGAGATTCCCAGGATGCTGCCTGGATTAGAGAGGGTGCAGAGGAGATTCACCAGAATGCAGCCAGGATTAGAGAGGGTGCAGAGGAGATTCACGAGGATGCTCCCTGGATTGGAGAGAGTACAGAGGAGATTCACCAGGATGCTGCCTGGATTAGAGAGGGTGCAGAGGAGATTCACCAGGATGCTGTCTGGATTGGAGAGGGTGCAGAGGAGATTCAGCAGGATGCTGCCCGAATTAGAGAGGGTGCAGAGGAGATTCACCAGGATGCTGCCCGGATTAGAGGGGTTGCAGAGGGAGATTCACCATGATGCAGCCCGGATTAGAGGGGTCTGCAGAGGGAGATTCACCATGATGCAGCCTGGATTAGAGAGGGTGCAGAGGTGATTCAACTGGATGCTGCCTGGATTAGAGAGGGTGCAGAGGAGATTCACCAGGATGCTGCCTGGATTGGAGAGGGTGCAGAGGGAGATTCACCAGGATGCTGCCTGGATTGGAGAGTGTGCAGAGGAGATTCACCAGGATGCTGCCTGGATTAGAGAGGGTGCAGAGGAGATTCACCAGGATGCTGACTGGATTGGAGAGGGTGCAGAGGAGATTCACCAGGACGCTGCCCGGATTGGACAGGGTGCAGAGGTGATTCACCTGGATGCTGCCTGGATTAGAGAGGGTGCAGAGGAGATTCACCAGGATGCTGCCTGGATTGGAGAGGGTGCAGAGGGAGATTCACCAGGATGCTGCCTGGATTGGAGAGGGTGCAGAGGAGATTCACCAGGACACTGCCTGGATTAGAGAGGGTGCAGAGGACATTCACCAGGATGCTGCCTGGATTAGAGAGTGTGCAGAGGACATTCACCATGATGCTTCCTGGATTAGAGACGGTGCAGAGGGGATTCACCAGGATGCTGTCTGGATTAGAGAGGGTGCAGATGAGATTCACCATGATGCTGCCTGGATTAGAGAGGGTGCCGAGGAGATTCACCATGATGCTGCCTAGATTAGAGAGTGTGCGGAGTAGATTCACCAGGATGCTGCCTGGTTTGGAGAGGGTGCAGAGGAGATTCACCAGGATGCTGCCTGGATTGGAGAGGGTGCTGAGGAGATTCACCAGGATGCTGCCTGGATTAGAGAGGGTGCAGAGGAGATTCACCAGGATGCGGCCTGGATTAGAGAGGGTGCAGAGGAGATTCACCAGGATGCGGCCCGGATTAGAGAGTGTGCATTGGAGATTCACCAGGATGCTGCCTGGATTAGAGAGGGTGCAGAGGAGATTTACCAGGATGCGGCCTGGATTAGAGAGGGTGCAGAGGAGATTCACCAGGATGCTGCCTGGATTAGAGAGGGAGCAGAGGAGATTCACCAGGATGCTGCCTGGATTGGAGAGGGTGCAGAGGAGATTCACCAGAATGCTGCCTGGATTAGAGAAGGTGCAGATGGAGGTTCACCAGGATGCTGCCTGGATTAGAGAGTGTGCGGAGTAGATTCACCAGGATGCTGCCTGGATTGGAGAGGGTGCAGAGGAGATTCACCAGGATGCTGCCTGGATTAGAGAGGGTGCAGTGGAGATTCACCAGGATGCTGCCTGGATTAGAGAGTGTGCGGAGTAGATTCACCAGGATGCTGCCTGGATTAGAGAAGGAGCAGAGGAGATTCACCTGGATGCTGCCTGGATTAGAGAGGGTGCAGAGGAGATTCACCAGGATGCTGCCTGGATTGGAGAGGGTGCAGAGGGAGATTCACCAGGATGCTGCCTGGATTAGAGAGGGTGCAGAGGACATTCACCAGGATGCTGCCTGGATCAGAGAGGGTGCAGAGGAGATTCACCAGGATGCTGCCTGGATAAGAGAGGGTGCAAAGGAGATTCACCAGGATGCTGACTGGATTAGAGTGGGTGCAGAGGAGATTCACCAGGATGCTGACTGGATTGGAGAGGGTGCAGAGGAGATTCGCCAGGATGCTGCCGGGATTAGAGAGGTTGCAGAGGGAGATTCACCAGAATGCTGCCAGGATTAGAGAGGGTGCAGAGGAGATTCACCAGGATGCTGCCTGGATCAGAGAGGGTGCAGAGGAGATTCAGCAGGATGCTGCCCGAATTAGACAGGGTGCAGAGGAGATTCACCAGGATGCTGCCCGGATTGGAGAGGGTGCAGAGGGAGATTCACCATGATGCAGCCTCGATTAGAGAGGGTGCAGAGGTGAATCACCTGGATGCTGCCTGGATTAGAGAGGGTGCAGAGGAGATTCACCAGGATGCTGCCTGGATTGGAGAGGGTGCAGAGGGAGATTCACCAGGATGCTACCTGGATTGGAGAGGATGCTGCCTGGATTAGAGAGGGTGCAGAGGAGATTCACCAGGATGCTGCCTGAATTAGAGAGGGTGCAGAGGAGATTCCCAGGATGCTGCCTGGATTAGAGAGGGTGCAGAGGAGATTCACCAGAATGCAGCCAGGATTAGAGAGGGTGCAGAGGAGATTCACCAGGATGCTGCCTGGGTTAGAGAGGGTGCAGAGGGAGATTCAGCAGGATGCTGCCTGGATTAGAGAGGGTGCAGAGGAGATTCACGAGGATGCTCCCTGGATTGGAGAGAGTACAGAGGAGATTCACCAGGATGCTGCCTGGATTAGAGAGGGTGCAGAGGAGATTCACCAGGATGCTGTCTGGATTGGAGATGGTGCAGAGGAGATTCAGCAGGATGCTGCCCGAATTAGAGAGGGTGCAGAGGAGATTCAGCAGGATGCTGCCTGGATTAGAGAGGGAGCAGAGGAGATTCACCAGGATGCTGACTGGATTAGAGAGGGTGCAGAGGAGATTCACCAGGATGCTGACTGTATTGGAGAGGGTGCAGAGGAGATTCGCCAGGATGCTGCCTGGATTAGAGAGGGTGCAGAGGAGATTCACCAGAAAGCGGCCAGGATTAGAGAGGGTGCAGAGGAGATTCACCAGGATGCTGCCTGGGTTAGAGAGGGTGCAGAGGGAGATTCAGCAGGATGCTGCCTGGATTAGAGAGGGTACAGAGGAGATTCACCAGGATGCTGCCTGGATTAGAGAGGGTGCAGAGGAGATTCACCAGGATGCTGTCTGGATTGGAGAGGTTGCAGAGGAGATTCAGCAGGATGCTGCCTGAATTAGAGAGGGTGCAGAGGAGATTCACCAGGATGCTGCCCGGATTGGACAGGGTGCAGAGGGAGATTCACCATGATGCAGCCTGGATTATAGAGGGTGCAGAGGTGATTCACCTGGATGCTGCCTGGATTAGAGAGGGTGCAGAGGAGATTCACCAGGATGCTGCCTGGATTGGAGAGGGTGCAGAGGGAGATTCACCAGGATGCTGCCTGGATTGGAGAGGGTGCAGGCGAGATTCACCAGGACACTGCCTGGATTAGAGAGGGTGCAGAGGACGTTCACCAGGATGCTGCCTGGATTAGAGAGGGTGCAGAGGAGATTCACCAGGATGCTGCCTGAATTAGAGAGGTTGCAGAGGAGATTCCCCAGGATGCTGCCTGGATTAGAGAGGGTGCAGAGGAGATTCACCAGGATGCTGCCTGGGTTAGAGAGGGTGCAGAAGGAGATTCAGCAGGATGCTGCCTGGATTAGAGAGGGTGCAGAGGAGATTCACGAGGATGCTCCCTGGATTAGAGAGGGTACAGAGGAGATTCACCAGGATGCTGACTGGATTAGAGAGGGTGCAGAGGAGATTCACCAGGATGCTGACTGGATTGGAGAGGGTGCAGAGGAGATTCAGCAGGATGCTGCCCGAATTAGAGAGGGTGCAGAGGAGATTCACCAGGATGCTGCCCGGATTGGACAGGGTGCAGAGGGAGATTCACCATGATGCAGCCTGGATTAGAGAGGGTGCAGAGGTGATTCACCTGGATGCTGCCTGGATTAGAGAGGGTGCAGAGGAGATTCACCAGGATGCTGCCTGGATTGGAGAGGGTGCAGAGGGAGATTCACCAGGATGCTGCCTGGATTGGAGAGGGTGCAGAGGAGATTCACCAGGATGCTGCCTGGATTAGAGGGTGCAGAGGAGATTCACCAGGATGCTGCCTGAATTAGAGAGGGTGCATAGGAGATTCCCCAGGATGCTGTCTGGATTAGAGAGGGTGCAGAGGAGATTCACCACAATGCGGCCAGGATTAGAGAGGGTGCAGAGGAGATTCACCAGAATGCTGCCTGGATTAGAGAGGGTGTAGAGGAGATTCACGGCGATGCTCCCTGGATTAGAGAGGGTTCAGAGGAGATTCACCAGGATGCTGCCTGGATTAGAGAGGGTGCCGAGGAGATTCACCATGATGCTGCCTAGATTAGAGAGTGTGCGGAGTAGATTCACCAGGATGCTGCGTGGTTTGGAGAGGGTGCAGAGGAGATTCACCAGGATGCTGCCTGGATTGGAGAGGGTGCGGAGGAGATTCACCAGGATGCTGCCTGGATTAGAGAGGGTGCAGAGGAGATTCACCAGGATGCTGCCTGGATTGGAGAGTGTGCGGAGGAGATTCACCAGGATGCTGCCTGGATTAGAGAAGGTGCAGAGGAGATTCACCAGGATGCTGCCTGGATTAGAGAGGGTGCAGAGGAGATTCAGCAGGATGCTGCCTGGATTAGAGAGGGTGCAGAGGAGATTCACCAGGATGCGGCCTGGATTAGAGAGGGTGCAGAGGAGATTCACCAGGATGCGGCCCGGATTAGAGAGTGTGCATTGGAGATTCACCAGGATGCTGCCTGGATTAGAGAGGGTGCAGAGGAGATTTACCAGGATGCGGCCTGGATTAGAGAGGGTGCAGAGGAGATTCACCAGGATGTTGCCTAGATTAGAGAGGGTGCAGAGGGGGATTCACCAGGATGCTGCCTGGATTAGAGAGGGTGCGGAGTAGATTCACCAGGATGCTGCCTGGATTAGAGAGGGAGCAGAGGAGATTCACCAGGATGCTGCCTGGATTAGAGACGGTGCAGTGGAGATTCACCAGGATGTTGCCTAGATTAGAGAGGGTGCAGAGGGGGATTCACCAGGATGCTGCCTGGATTAGAGAGTGTGCGGAGTAGATTCACCAGGATGCTGCCTGGATTAGAGAGGGAGCAGAGGAGATTCACCAGGATGCTGCCTGGATTGGAGAGGGTGCAGAGGAGATTCACCAGAATGCTGCCTGGATTAGAGAAGGTGCAGAGGAGATTCACCAGGATGCTCCCTGGATAAGAGAGGGTGCAGAGGAGATTCACCAGGATGCTGACTGGATTAGAGAGGGTGCAGAGGAGATTCACCAGAAAGCGGCCAGGATTAGAGAGGGTGCAGAGGAGATTCACCAGGATGCTGCCTGGGTTAGAGAGGGTGCAGAGGGAGATTCAGCAGGATGCTGCCTGGATTAGAGAGGGTACAGAGGAGATTCACCAGGATGCTGCCTGGATTAGAGAGGGTGCAGAGGAGATTCACCAGGATGCTGTCTGGATTGGAGAGGTTGCAGAGGAGATTCAGCAGGATGCTGCCTGAATTAGAGAGGGTGCAGAGGAGATTCACCAGGATGCTGCCCGGATTGGACAGGGTGCAGAGGGAGATTCACCATGATGCAGCCTGGATTATAGAGGGTGCAGAGGTGATTCACCTGGATGCTGCCTGGATTAGAGAGGGTGCAGAGGAGATTCACCAGGATGCTGCCTGGATTGGAGAGGGTGCAGAGGGAGATTCACCAGGATGCTGCCTGGATTGGAGAGGGTGCAGGCGAGATTCACCAGGACACTGCCTGGATTAGAGAGGGTGCAGAGGACGTTTACCAGGATGCTGCCTGGATTAGAGAGGGTGCAGAGGAGATTCACCAGGATGCTGCCTGAATTAGAGAGGTTGCAGAGGAGATTCCCCAGGATGCTGCCTGGATTAGAGAGGGTGCAGAGGAGATTCACCAGGATGCTGCCTGGGTTAGAGAGGGTGCAGAAGGAGATTCAGCAGGATGCTGCCTGGATTAGAGAGGGTGCAGAGGAGATTCACGAGGATGCTCCCTGGATTAGAGAGGGTACGGAGGAGATTCACCAGGATGCTGACTGGATTAGAGAGGGTGCAGAGGAGATTCACCAGGATGCTGACTGGATTGGAGAGGGTGCAGAGGAGATTCAGCAGGATGCTGCCCGAATTAGAGAGGGTGCAGAGGAGATTCACCAGGATGCTGCCCGGATTGGACAGGGTGCAGAGGGAGATTCACCATGATGCAGCCTGGATTAGAGAGGGTGCAGAGGTGATTCACCTGGATGCTGCCTGGATTAGAGAGGGTGCAGAGGAGATTCACCAGGATGCTGCCTGGATTGGAGAGGGTGCAGAGGGAGATTCACCAGGATGCTGCCTGGATTGGAGAGGGTGCAGAGGAGATTCACCAGGATGCTGCCTGGATTAGAGGGTGCAGAGGAGATTCACCAGGATGCTGCCTGAATTAGAGAGGGTGCATAGGAGATTCCCCAGGATGCTGTCTGGATTAGAGAGGGTGCAGAGGAGATTCACCACAATGCGGCCAGGATTAGAGAGGGTGCAGAGGAGATTCACCAGAATGCTGCCTGGATTAGAGAGGGTGTAGAGGAGATTCACGGCGATGCTCCCTGGATTAGAGAGGGTTCAGAGGAGATTCACGAGGATGCTGACTGGATTAGAGAGGGTGCAGAGGAGGTTCACCAGGATGCTGACTAGATTGGAGAGGGTGCAGAGGAGATTCAGCAGGATGCTGCCCGAATTAGAGAGGGTGCAGAGGAGATTCACCAGGATGCTGCCCGGATTGGACAGGGTGCAGAGGGAGATTCACCATGATGCAGCCTGGATTAGAGAGGGTGCAGAGGAGATTCACCAGGATGCTGCCTGGATTGGAGAGGGTGCAGAGGGAGATTCACCAGGATGCTGCCTGGATTGGAGAGGGTGCAGAGGAGATTCATCAGGATGCTGCCTGAATTAGGGTGGGTGCCGAGGAGATTCACCAGGATGCTGCCTGGATTGGAGAGGGTGCAGAGGAGATTCACCAGGATGCTACCTGGATTAGAGAGGGTGCAGAGGAGAGGAGGAGATTCACCAGGATGCTGCCTGGATTAGAGTGGGTGCAGAAGGAGATTCACCAGGATGCTGCCTGGATTAGAGAGGGTGCAGAGGAGATTCACCAGGATGCTGCCTGGATTAGAGAGGGTGCAGAGGAGAGGAGGAGATTCACCGGGATGCTGCCTGGATTAGAGAGGGTGCAGAGGAGATTCACCAGGATGCTGCCTGGATTAGAGAGGGTGTAGAGGAGAGGAGGAGATTCACCGGGATGCTGCCTGGATTAGAGCGGGTGTGGAGGAGATTCACCAGGATGCTTCCTGGATAAGAGAAGGTGCTGAGGGAGATTCACCAGGATGCTTCCTGGATTAGAGACTGTGCGGAGTAGTTTCACCAGGATGCTGCCTGGATTGGAGAGGGTGCAGAGGAGATTCACCAGGATGCTGCCTGGATTAGAGAGGGTGCAGTGGAGATACACCAGGATGCTGCCTGGATTAGAGAGTGTGCGGAGTAGATTCACCAGGATGCTGCCTGGATTAGAGAAGGAGCAGAGGAGATTCACCTGGATGCTGCCTGAATTAGAGAGGGTGCAGAGGAGATTCCCCAGGATGCTGCCTGGATTAGAGAGGGTGCAGAGGAGATTCACCAGGATGCTGTCTGGATTGGAGAGGGTGCAGAGGAGATTCAGCAGGATGCTGCCCGAATTAGAGAGGGTGCAGAGGAGATTCACCAGGATGCTGCCCGGATTAGAGTGGTTGCAGAGGGAGATTCACCATGATGCAGCCCGGATTAGAGGGGTTGCAGAGGGAGATTCACCATGATGCTGCCTGGATTGGAGAGTGTGCGGAGGAGATTCACCAGGATGCTGCCTGGATTAGAGAAGGTGCAGAGGAGATTCACCAGGATGCGGCCCGGATTAGAGAGGGTGCAGAGGAGATTCACCAGGATGCGGCCCCGATTAGAGAGTGTGCAGTGGAGATTCACCAGGATGCTGCCTGGATTAGAGAGGGTGCAGAGGAGATTCACCAGTATGCGGCCAGGATTAGAGAGGGTGCAGAGGAGATTCACCAGGATGCTGCCTGGGTTAGAGAGGGTGCAGAGGGAGATTCAGCAGAATGCTGCTTGCATTAGAGTGGGTGCAGAGGAGATTCACGAGGATGCTCCCTGGATTAGAGAGGGTGCAGAGGAGATTCACCAGGATGCTGCCTGGATTAGAGAGGGTGCAGAGGAGATTCACCAGGATGCTGACTGGATTGGAGAGGGTGCAGAGGAGATTCAGCAGGATGCTGCCCGAATTAGAGAGGGTGCAGAGGAGATTCACCAGGACGCTGCCCGGATTGGACAGGGTGCAGAGGTGATTCACCTGGATGCTGCCTGGATTAGAGAGGGTGCAGAGGAGATTCACCAGGATGCTGCCTGGATTGGAGAGGGTGCAGAGGGAGATTCACCAGGATGCTGCCTGGATTGGAGAGGGTGCAGAGGAGATTCACCAGGACACTGCCTGGATTAGAGAGGGTGCAGCGGAGATTCACCAGGATGCTGCCTGGATTAGAGAGGGTGCAGAGGAGAGGAGGAGATTCACCGGGATGCTGCCTGGATTAGAGAGGGTGCAGAGGGAGATTCACCAGGATGCTACCTGGATTAGAGAGGGTGCAGAGGAGATTCACCAGGATGCTGCCTGGTTTAGAGAGGGTGCAGAGGAGATTCACCAGGATGCTGCCTGGATTGGAGAGTGTGCGGAGGAGATTCACCAGGATGCTGCCTGGATTAGAGAAGGTGCAGAGGAGATTCACCAGGATGCTGCCTGGATTAGAGAGGGTGCAGAGGAGATTCAGCAGGATGCTGCCTGGATTAGATAGGGTGCAGAGGAGATTCACCAGGATGCTGCCTGGATTGGAGAGTGTGCGGAGGAGATTCACCAGGATGCTGCCTGGATTAGAGAAGGTGCAGAGGAGATTCACCAGGATGCGGCCCGGATTAGATAGGGTGCAGAGGAGATTCACCAGGATGCTGCCTGGATTGGAGAGTGTGCGGAGGAGATTCACCAGGATGCTGCCTGGATTAGAGAAGGTGCAGAGGAGATTCACCAGGATGCTGCCTGGATTAGAGAGGGTGCAGAGGAGATTCAGCAGGATGCTGCCTGGATTAGATAGGGTGCAGAGGAGATTCACCAGGATGCTGCCTGGATTGGAGAGTGTGCGGAGGAGATTCACCAGGATTCTGCCTGGATTAGAGAAGGTGCAGAGGAGATTCACCAGGATGCGGCCAGGATTAGAGAGGGTGCAGCGGAGATTCACCAGGATGCTGCCTGGATTAGAGAGGGTGCAGAGGAGAGGAGGAGATTCACCGGGATGCTGCCTGGATTAGAGAGGGTGCAGAGGGAGATTCACCAGGATGCTACCTGGATTAGAGAGGGTGCAGAGGAGATTCACCAGGATGCTGCCTGGTTTAGAGAGGGTGCAGAGGAGATTCACCAGGATGCTGCCTGGATTGGAGAGTGTGCGGAGGAGATTCACCAGGATGCTGCCTGGATTAGAGAAGGTGCAGAGGAGATTCACCAGGATGCTGCCTGGATTAGAGAGGGTGCAGAGGAGATTCAGCAGGATGCTGCCTGGATTAGATAGGGTGCAGAGGAGATTCACCAGGATGCTGCCTGGATTGGAGAGTGTGCGGAGGAGATTCACCAGGATGCTGCCTGGATTAGAGAAGGTGCAGAGGAGATTCACCAGGATGCGGCCCGGATTAGAGAGGGTGCAGAGGAGATTCACCAGGATGCGGCCCGGATTAGAGAGTGTGCAGTGGAGATTCACCAGGATGCTGCCTGGATTAGAGAGGGTGCAGAGGAGATTCACCAGTATGCGGCCAGGATTAGAGAGGGTGCAGAGGAGATTCACCAGGATGCTGCCTGGGTTAGAGAGGGTGCAGAGGGAGATTCAGCAGAATGCTGCTTGCATTAGAGTGGGTGCAGAGGAGATTCACGAGGATGCTCCCTGGATTAGAGAGGGTGCAGAGGAGATTCACCAGGATGCTGCCTGGATTAGAGAGGGTGCAGAGGAGATTCACCAGGATGCTGACTGGATTGGAGAGGGTGCAGAGGAGATTCAGCAGGATGCTGCCCGAATTAGAGAGGGTGCAGAGGAGATTCACCAGGACGCTGCCCGGATTGGACAGGGTGCAGAGGTGATTCACCTGGATGCTGCCTGGATTAGAGAGGGTGCAGAGGAGAGGAGGAGATTCACCGGGATGCTGCCTGGATTAGAGAGGGTGCAGAGGGAGATTCACCAGGATGCTACCTGGATTAGAGAGGGTGCAGAGGAGATTCACCAGGATGCTGCCTGGTTTAGAGAGGGTGCAGAGGAGATTCACCAGGATGCTGCCTGGATTGGAGAGTGTGCGGAGGAGATTCACCAGGATGCTGCCTGGATTAGAGAAGGTGCAGAGGAGATTCACCAGGATGCTGCCTGGATTAGAGAGGGTGCAGAGGAGATTCAGCAGGATGCTGCCTGGATTAGATAGGGTGCAGAGGAGATTCACCAGGATGCTGCCTGGATTGGAGAGTGTGCGGAGGAGATTCACCAGGATGCTGCCTGGATTAGAGAAGGTGCAGAGGAGATTCACCAGGATGCGGCCCGGATTAGAGAGGGTGCAGAGGAGATTCACCAGGATGCGGCCCGGATTAGAGAGGGTGCAGAGGAGAGGAGGAGATTCACCAGGAGGCTGCCTGGATTAGAGAGTGTGCGGAGTAGATTCACTAGGATGCTGCCTGGATTAGAGAGGGTGCAGAGGAGAGGAGGAGATTCACCAGGATGCTGCCTGGATTGCAGAGGGTGCAGAGGAGATTCACCAGGATTCTGTCTGGATTAGAGAAGGTGCAGAGGAGATTCACCAGGATGCGGCCAGGATTAGAGAGGGTGCAGCGGAGATTCACCAGGATGCTGCCTGGATTAGAGAGGGTGCAGAGGAGAGGAGGAGATTCACCGGGATGCTGCCTGGATTAGAGAGGGTGCAGAGGGAGATTCACCAGGATGCTACCTGGATTAGAGAGGGTGCAGAGGAGATTCACCAGGATGCTGCCTGGTTTAGAGAGGGTGCAGAGGAGATTCACCAGGATGCTGCCTGGATTGGAGAGTGTGCGGAGGAGATTCACCAGGATGCTGCCTGGATTAGAGAAGGTGCAGAGGAGATTCACCAGGATGCTGCCTGGATTAGAGAGGGTGCAGAGGAGATTCAGCAGGATGCTGCCTGGATTAGATAGGGTGCAGAGGAGATTCACCAGGATGCTGCCTGGATTGGAGAGTGTGCGGAGGAGATTCACCAGGATGCTGCCTGGATTAGAGAAGGTGCAGAGGAGATTCACCAGGATGCGGCCCGGATTAGAGAGGGTGCAGAGGAGATTCACCAGGATGCGGCCCGGATTAGAGAGTGTGCAGTGGAGATTCACCAGGATGCTGCCTGGATTAGAGAGGGTGCAGAGGAGATTCACCAGTATGCGGCCAGGATTAAAGAGGGTGCAGAGGAGATTCACCAGGATGCTGCCTGGGTTAGAGAGGGTGCAGAGGGAGATTCAGCAGAATGCTGCTTGCATTAGAGTGGGTGCAGAGGAGATTCACGAGGATGCTCCCTGGATTAGAGAGGGTGCAGAGGAGATTCACCAGGATGCTGCCTGGATTAGAGAGGGTGCAGAGGAGATTCACCAGGATGCTGACTGGATTGGAGAGGGTGCAGAGGAGATTCAGCAGGATGCTGCCCGAATTAGAGAGGGTGCAGAGGAGATTCACCAGGACGCTGCCCGGATTGGACAGGGTGCAGAGGTGATTCACCTGGATGCTGCCTGGATTAGAGAGGGTGCAGAGGAGATTCACCAGGATGCTGCCTGGATTGGAGAGGGTGCAGAGGGAGATTCACCAGGATGCTGCCTGGATTGGAGAGGGTGCAGAGGAGATTCACCAGGACACTGCCTGGATTAGAGAGGGTGCAGCGGAGATTCACCAGGATGCTGCCTGGATTAGAGAGGGTGCAGAGGAGAGGAGGAGATTCACCGGGATGCTGCCTGGATTAGAGAGGGTGCAGAGGGAGATTCACCAGGATGCTACCTGGATTAGAGAGGGTGCAGAGGAGATTCACCAGGATGCTGCCCGGATTAGAGAGTGTGCAGAGGAGAGGAGGAGATTCACCAGGAGGCTGCCTGGATTAGAGAGTGTGCGGAGTAGATTCACTAGGATGCTGCCTGGATTAGAGAGGGTGCAGAGGAGAGGAGGAGATTCACCAGGATGCTGCCTGGATTGCAGAGGGTGCAGAGGAGATTCACCAGGATTCTGCCTGGATTAGAGAAGGTGCAGAGGAGATTCACCAGGATGCGGCCAGGATTAGAGAGGGTGCAGCGGAGATTCACCAGGATGCTGCCTGGATTAGAGAGGGTGCAGAGGAGAGGAGGAGATTCACCGGGATGCTGCCTGGATTAGAGAGGGTGCAGAGGGAGATTCACCAGGATGCTACCTGGATTAGAGAGGGTGCAGAGGAGATTCACCAGGATGCTGCCTGGTTTAGAGAGGGTGCAGAGGAGATTCACCAGGATGCTGCCTGGATTGGAGAGTGTGCGGAGGAGATTCACCAGGATGCTGCCTGGATTAGAGAAGGTGCAGAGGAGATTCACCAGGATGCTGCCTGGATTAGAGAGGGTGCAGAGGAGATTCAGCAGGATGCTGCCTGGATTAGATAGGGTGCAGAGGAGATTCACCAGGATGCTGCCTGGATTGGAGAGTGTGCGGAGGAGATTCACCAGGATGCTGCCTGGATTAGAGAAGGTGCAGAGGAGATTCACCAGGATGCGGCCCGGATTAGAGAGGGTGCAGAGGAGATTCACCAGGATGCGGCCCGGATTAGAGAGTGTGCAGTGGAGATTCACCAGGATGCTGCCTGGATTAGAGAGGGTGCAGAGGAGATTCACCAGTATGCGGCCAGGATTAGAGAGGGTGCAGAGGAGATTCACCAGGATGCTGCCTGGGTTAGAGAGGGTGCAGAGGGAGATTCAGCAGAATGCTGCTTGCATTAGAGTGGGTGCAGAGGAGATTCACGAGGATGCTCCCTGGATTAGAGAGGGTGCAGAGGAGATTCACCAGGATGCTGCCTGGATTAGAGAGGGTGCAGAGGAGATTCACCAGGATGCTGACTGGATTGGAGAGGGTGCAGAGGAGATTCACCAGGATGCTGCCCGAATTAGAGAGGGTGCAGAGGAGATTCACCAGGACGCTGCCCGGATTGGACAGGGTGCAGAGGTGATTCACCTGGATGCTGCCTGGATTAGAGAGGGTGCAGAGGAGAGGAGGAGATTCACCGGGATGCTGCCTGGATTAGAGAGGGTGCAGAGGGAGATTCACCAGGATGCTACCTGGATTAGAGAGGGTGCAGAGGAGATTCACCAGGATGCTGCCTGGTTTAGAGAGGGTGCAGAGGAGATTCACCAGGATGCTGCCTGGATTGGAGAGTGTGCGGAGGAGATTCACCAGGATGCTGCCTGGATTAGAGAAGGTGCAGAGGAGATTCACCAGGATGCTGCCTGGATTAGAGAGGGTGCAGAGGAGATTCAGCAGGATGCTGCCTGGATTAGATAGGGTGCAGAGGAGATTCACCAGGATGCTGCCTGGATTGGAGAGTGTGCGGAGGAGATTCACCAGGATGCTGCCTGGATTAGAGAAGGTGCAGAGGAGATTCACCAGGATGCGGCCCGGATTAGAGAGGGTGCAGAGGAGATTCACCAGGATGCTGCCTGGTTTAGAGAGGGTGCAGAGGAGATTCACCAGGATGCTGCCTGGATTGGAGAGTGTGCGGAGGAGATTCACCAGGATGCTGCCTGGATTAGAGAAGGTGCAGAGGAGATTCACCAGGATGCTGCCTGGATTAGAGAGGGTGCAGAGGAGATTCAGCAGGATGCTCCCTGGATTAGATAGGGTGCAGAGGAGATTCACCAGGATGCTGCCTGGATTGGAGAGTGTGCGGAGGAGATTCACCAGGATGCTGCCTGGATTAGAGAAGGTGCAGAGGAGATTCACCAGGATGCGGCCCGGATTAGAGAGGGTGCAGAGGAGATTCACCAGGATGCGGCCCGGATTAGAGAGTGTGCAGTGGAGATTCACCAGGATGCTGCCTGGATTAGAGAGGGTGCAGAGGAGATTCACCAGGATGCTGCCTGGGTTAGAGAGGGTGCAGAGGGAGATTCAGCAGAATGCTGCTTGCATTAGAGTGGGTGCAGAGGAGATTCACGAGGATGCTCCCTGGATTAGAGAGGGTGCAGAGGAGATTCACCAGGATGCTGCCTGGATTAGAGAGGGTGCAGAGGAGATTCACCAGGATGCTGCCTGGATTAGAGAGGGTGCAGAGGAGATTCAGCAGGATGCTGCCTGGATTAGATAGGGTGCAGAGGAGATTCACCAGGATGCTGCCTGGATTGGAGAGTGTGCGGAGGAGATTCACCAGGATGCTGCCTGGATTAGAGAAGGTGCAGAGGAGATTCAGCAGGATGCGGCCCGGATTAGAGAGGGTGCAGAGGAGATTCACCAGGATGCGGCCCGGATTAGAGAGTGTGCAGTGGAGATTCACCAGGATGCTGCCTGGATTAGAGAGGGTGCAGAGGAGATTCACCAGTATGCGGCCAGGATTAGAGAGGGTGCAGAGGAGATTCACCAGGACGCTGCCTGGGTTAGAGAGGGTGCAGAGGGAGATTCAGCAGAATGCTGCTTGCATTAGAGTGGGTGCAGAGGAGATTCACGAGGATGCTGCCTGGATTAGAGAGGGTGCAGAGGAGATTCAGCAGGATGCTGCCTGGATTAGATAGGGTGCAGAGGAGATTCACCAGGATGCTGCCTGGATTGGAGAGTGTGCGGAGGAGATTCACCAGGATGCTGCCTGGATTAGAGAAGGTGCAGAGGAGATTCACCAGGATGCTGCCTGGATTAGAGAGGGTGCAGAGGAGAGGAGGAGATTCACCGGGATGCTGCCTGGATTAGAGAGGGTGCAGAGGGAGATTCACCAGGATGCTACCTGGATTAGAGAGGGTGCAGAGGAGATTCACCAGGATGCTGCCTGGTTTAGAGAGGGTGCAGAGGAGATTCACCAGGATGCTGACTGGATTAGAGAGTGTGCGGAGTAGATTAACCAGGATGCTGCCTGGATTAGAGAAGGTGCAGAGGAGATTCACCAGGATGCTGCCTGGATTAGAGAGGGTGCAGAGGAGATTCAGCAGGATGCTGCCTGGATTAGAGAGGGTGCAGAGGAGGTTCACCAGGATGCTGCCTGGACTGGAGAGTGTGCGGAGGAGATTCACCAGGATGCTGCCTGGATTAGAGAAGGTGCAGAGGAGATTCACCAGGATGCTGCCTGGATTGGAGAGGGTGCAGAGGAGATTCACCAGGATGCTGCCTGGATTAGAGAAGGTGCCGAGGGGATTCACCAGGATGCTGCCTGGATTAGAGAGGGGGCAGAGGAGATTCACCAGGATGCTGCCTGGATTGGAGAGGGTGCAGAGGAGATTCACCAGAATGCTGCCTGGATTGGAGAGGGTGCAGAGGAGATTCACCAGCATGCTGCCTGGATTAGAGAGGGTGCAGAGGAGATTCACCAGGATGCTGCCTGAATTAGAGAGGGTGCAGAGGAGATTCACCAGGATGCTGCCTGGATTAGAGAGGGTGCAGAGGAGATTCACCAGTATGCGGCCAGGATTAGAGAGGGTGCAGAGGAGATTCACCAGGATGCTGCCTGGGTTAGAGAGGGTGCAGAGGGAGATTCAGCAGAATGCTGCTTGCATTAGAGTGGGTGCAGAGGAGATTCACCAGGATGCTGCCTGGATTGGAGAGGGTGCAGAGGAGATTCACCAGGATACTGCCTGGATTAGAGAAGGTGCCGAGGGGATTCACCAGGATGCTGCCTGGATTAGAGAGTGTGCAGAGGAGATTCACCAGGATGCTGCCTGGATTGGAGAGGGTGCAGAGGAGATTCACCAGGATGCTGCCTGGATTAGAGAAGGTGCCGAGGGGATTCACCAGGATGCTGCCTGGATTAGAGAGGGGGCAGAGGAGATTCACCAGGATGCTGCCTGGATTGGAGAGGGTGCAGAGGAGATTCACCAGAATGCTGCCTGGATTGGAGAGGGTGCAGAGGAGATTCACCAGGATGCTGCCTGGATTAGAGAGGGTGCAGAGGAGATTCACCAGGATGCTGCCTGAATTAGAGAGGGTGCAGAGGAGATTCACCAGTATGCGGCCAGGATTAGAGAGGGTGCAGAGGAGATTCACCAGGATGCTGCCTGGGTTAGAGAGGGTGCAGAGGGAGATTCAGCAGAATGCTGCTTGCATTAGAGTGGGTGCAGAGGAGATTCACGAGGATGCTCCCTGGATTAGAGAGGGTGCAGAGGAGATTCACCAGGATGCTGCCTGGATTAGAGAGGGTGCAGCGGAGATTCACCAGGATGCTGACTGGATTGGAGAGGGTGCAGAGGAGATTCAGCAGGATGCTGCCCGAATTAGAGAGGGTGCAGAGGAGATTCACCAGGACGCTGCCCGGATTGGACAGGGTGCAGAGGTGATTCACCTGGATGCTGCCTGGAGTAGAGAGGGTGCAGAGGAGATTCACCAGGATGCTGCCTGGATTGGAGAGGGTGCAGAGGGAGATTCACCAGGATGCTGCCTGGATTGGAGAGGGTGCAGAGGAGATTCACCAGGACACTGCCTGGATTAGAGAGGGTGCAGAGGACATTCACCAGGATGCTGCCTGGATTAGAGAGTGTGCAGAGGACATTCACCATGATGCTGCCTGGATTAGAGAGTGTGCAGAGGAGATTCACCAGGATGCTGTCTGGATTATAGAGGGTGCAGATGAGATTCACCATGATGCTGCCTGGATTATAGAGGGTGCCGAGGAGATTCACCATGATGCTGCCTAGATTAGAGAGTGTGCGGAGTAGATTCACCAGGATGCTGCCTGGATTGCAGAGGGTGCAGAGGAGATTCACCAGGATGCTGCCTGGATTGGAGAGTGTGCGGAGGAGATTAACCAGGATGCTGCCTGGATTAGAGAAGGTGCAGAGGAGATTCACCAGGATGCTGCCTGGATTAGAGAGGGTGCAGAGGAGATTCAGCAGGATGCTGCCTGGATTAGAGAGGGTGCAGAGGAGATTCACCAGGATGCTGCCTGGACTGGAGAGTGTGCGGAGGAGATTCACCAGGATGCTGCCTGGATTAGAGAAGGTGCAGAGGAGATTCACTAGGATGCTGCCTGGATTGGAGAGGGTGCAGAGGAGATTCACCAGGATGCTGCCTGGATTAGAGAAGGTGCCGAGGGGATTCACCAGGATGCTGCCTGGATTAGAGAGGGGGCAGAGGAGATTCACCAGGATGCTGCCTGGATTGGAGAGGGTGCAGAGGAGATTCACCAGAATGCTGCCTGGATTGGAGAGGGTGCAGAGGAGATTCACCAGGATGCTGCCTGGATTAGAGAGGGTGCAGAGGAGATTCACCAGGATGCTGCCTGAATTAGAGAGGGTGCAGAGGAGATTCACCAGGATGCTGCCTGGATTAGAGAGGGTGCAGAGGAGATTCACCAGTATGCGGCCAGGATTAGAGAGGGTGCAGAGGAGATTCACCAGGATGCTGCCTGGGTTAGAGAGGGTGCAGAGGGAGATTCAGCAGGATGCTGCTTGCATTAGAGTGGGTGCAGAGGAGATTCACGAGGATGCTCCCTGGATTAGAGAGGGTGCAGAGGAGATTCACCAGGATGCTGCCTGGATTAGAGAGGGTGCAGAGGAGATTCACCAGGATGCTGACTGGATTGGAGAGGGTGCAGAGGAGATTCAGCAGGATGCTGCCCGAATTAGAGAGGGTGCAGAGGAGATTCACCAGGACGCTGCCCGGATTGGACAGGGTGCAGAGGTGATTCACCTGGATGCTGCCTGGATTAGAGAGGGTGCAGAGGAGATTCACCAGGATGCTGCCTGGATTGGAGAGGGTGCAGAGGGAGATTCACCAGGATGCTGCCTGGATTGGAGAGGGTGCAGAGGAGATTCACCAGGACACTGCCTGGATTAGAGAGGGTGCAGAGGACATTCACCAGGATGCTGCCTGGATTAGAGAGTGTGCAGAGGACATTCACCATGATGCTGCCTGGATTAGAGAGTGTGCAGAGGAGATTCACCAGGATGCTGTCTGGATTAGAAAGGGTGCAGATGAGATTCACCATGATGCTGCCTGGATTAGAGAGGGTGCCGAGGAGATTCACCATGATGCTGCCTAGATTAGAGAGTGTGCGGAGTAGATTCACCAGGATGCTGCCTGGATTGGAGAGGGTGCAGAGGAGATTCACCAGGATGCTGCCTGGATTGGAGAGTGTGCGGAGGAGATTAACCAGGATGCTGCCTGGATTAGAGAAGGTGCAGAGGAGATTCACCAGGATGCTGCCTGGATTAGAGAGGGTGCAGAGGAGATTCAGCAGGATGCTGCCTGGATTAGAGAGGGTGCAGAGGAGATTCACCAGGATGCTGGCTGGACTGGAGAGTGTGCGGAGGAGATTCACCAGGATGCTGCCTGAATTAGAGAAGGTGCAGAGGAGATTCACCAGGATGCGGCCTGGATTAGAGAGGGTGCAGAGGAGATTCACCAGGATGCGGCCCGGATTAGAGAGTGTTCGGTGCAGATTCACCAGGATGCTGCCTGGATTAGAGACGGTGCAGAGGAGATTTACCAGGATGCGGCCTGGATTAGAGAGGGTGCAGAGGAGATTCACCAGGATGTTGCCTGGATTAGAGAGGGTGCAGAGGGGGATTCACCAGGATGCTGCCTGGATTAGAGAGGTTGCAGAGGGAGATTCACCAGGATGCTGCCCGGATTAGAGAGGGTGCAGACGAGATTCACCAGGATGCTGCCTGGATTGGAGAGGATGCAGAGGAGATTCACCAGGATGCTGCCTGGATTGGAGAGGGTGCAGACGAGATTCACCAGGATGCTGCCTGGATTGGAGAGAGTGCAGAGGAGATTCACCAGGACGCTGCCTGGATTTGAGAGTGTGCAGAGGAGATTCACCAGGATGCTGCCTGGATTAGAGAGGGTGCGGAGTAGATTTACCAGGATGCTGCCTGGATTAGAGAGGGAGCAGAGGAGATTCACCAGGATGCTGCCTGGATTAGAGAGGGTGCAGTGGAGATTCACGAGGATGCTGCCTGGATTAGAGAGTGTGCGGAGTAGATTCACCAGGATGCTGCCTGGATTAGAGAGTGTGCAGATGAGATTCACCAGGATGCTGCCTGGATTAGAGAGGGTGCAGAGGAGATTCACCTGGATGCTGCCTGGATTAGAGAGGGTGCAGAGGAGATTCACCAGGATGCTGCCTGGATTGGAGAGGGTGGAGAGGGAGATTCACCAGGATGCTGCCTGGATTAGAGAGGGTGCAGAGGACATTCACCAGGATGCTGCCTGGATCAGAGAGGGTGCAGAGGAGATTCACCAGGATGCTGCCTGGGTTAGAGAGGGTGCAGAGGAGATTCACCAGGATGCTGCCTGGATAAGAGAGGGTGCAGAGGAGATTCACCAGGATGCTGACTGGATTAGAGTGGGTGCAGAGGAGATTCACCAGGATGCTGACTGGATTGGAGAGGGTGCAGAGGAGATTCGCCAGGATGCTGCCTGGATCAGAGAGGGTGCAGAGGAGATTCACCAGGATGCTGCCTGGATTAGCGAGGGTGCAGAGGAGATTCACTAGGATGCTGCCTGGGTTAGAGAGGGTGCAGAGGGAGATTCAGCAGGATGCTGCCTGGATTAGAGAGGGTATAGAGGAGATTCACCAGGATGCTGCCTGGATTAGAGAGGGTGCAGAGGAGATTCACCAGGATGTTGTCTGGATTGGAGAGGGTGCAGAGGAGATTCAGCAGGATGCTGCCCGAATTAGAGAGGGTGCAGAGGAGATTCACCAGGATGCTGCCCGGATTGGACAGGGTGCAGAGGGAGATTCACCATGATGCAGCCTGGATTAGAGAGGGTGCAGAGGTGAATCACCGGGATGCTGCCTGGATTAGAGAGGGTGCAGAGGAGATTCACCAGGATGCTGCCTGGATTGGAGAGGGTGCAGAGGGAGATTCACCAGGATGCTGCCTGGATTAGAGAGGGTGCAGAGGAGATTCACCAGGATGCTGCCTGGATTAGAGAGGGTGCAGAGGAGATTTACCAGGATGCGGCCTGGATTAGAGAGGGTGCAGAGGAGATTCACCAGGATGTTGCCTGGATTAGAGAGGGTGCAGAGGGGGATTCACCAGGATGCTGCCTGGATTAGAGAGGTTGCAGAGGGAGATTCACCAGGATGCTGCCCGGATTAGAGAGGGTGCAGACGAGATTCACCAGGATGCTGCCTGGATTAGAGAGGGTGCAGAGGATATTCCCCAGGATGCTGCCTGGATTAGAGAGGGTGCAGAGGAGATTCACCAGGATGCTGCCTGGATTGGAGAGGATGCAGAGGAGATTCACCAGGATGCTGCCTGGATTGGAGAGGGTGCAGACGAGATTCACCAGGATGCTGCCTGGATTGGAGAGAATGCAGAGGAGATTCACCAGGATGCTGCCTGGATTAGAGAGGGAGCAGAGGAGATTCACCAGGATGCTGCCTGGATTAGAGAGGGAGCAGAGGAGATTCACCAGGATGCTGCCTGGATTGGAGAGGGTGCAGAGGAGATTCACCAGAATGCTGTCTGGATTAGAGAAGGTGCAGAGGAGATTCGCCAGGATGCTGCCTGGATTAGAAAGGGTGCAGAGGAGATTCACCAGGATGCTGCCTGGATTAGAGAGGGTGCAGAGGAGATTCACCAGGATGCTGCCTGGATTAGAGAGGGAGCAGAGGAGATTCACCAGGATGCTGCCTGGATTAGCGAGGGTGCAGAGGAGATTCACCAGGATGCTGCCTGGATTAGAGAGGGAGCAGAGGAGATTCACCAGAATGCTGCCTGGATTAGAGAAGGTGCAGATGGAGGTTCACCAGGATGCTGCCTGGATTAGAGAGTGTGCGGAGTAGATTCACCAGGATGCTGCCTGGATTGGAGAGGGTGCAGAGGAGATTCACCAGGATGCTGCCTGGATTAGAGAGGGTGCAGTGGAGATTCACCAGGATGCTGCCTGGATTAGAGAGTGTGCGGAGTAGATTCACCAGGATGCTGCCTGGATTAGAGAAGGAGCAGAGGAGATTCACCTGGATGCTGCCTGGATTAGAGAGGGTGCAGAGGAGATTCACCAGGATGCTGCCTGGATTGGAGAGGGTGCAGAGGGAGATTCACCAGGATGCTGCCTGGATTAGAGAGGGTGCAGAGGACATTCACCAGGATGCTGCCTGGATCAGAGAGGGTGCAGAGGAGATTCACCAGGATGCTGCCTGGGTTAGAGAGGGTGCAGAGGAGATTCACCAGGATGCTGCCTGGATAAGAGAGGGTGCAAAGGAGATTTACCAGGATGCTGACTGGATTAGAGAGGGTGCAGAGGAGATTCACCAGGATGCTGCCTGGATTAGAGAGGGTGCAGAGGAGATTTACCAGGATGCGGCCTGGATTAGAGAGGGTGCAGAGGAGATTCACCAGGATGTTGCCTGGATTAGAGAGGGTGCAGAGGGGGATTCACCAGGATGCTGCCTGGATTAGAGAGGTTGCAGAGGGAGATTCACCAGGATGCTGCCCGGATTAGAGAGGGTGCAGACGAGATTCACCAGGATGCTGCCTGGATTAGAGAGGGTGCAGAGGATATTCCCCAGGATGCTGCCTGGATTAGAGAGGGTGCAGAGGAGATTCACCAGGATGCTGCCTGGATTGGAGAGGATGCAGAGGAGATTCACCAGGATGCTGCCTGGATTGGAGAGGGTGCAGACGAGATTCACCAGGATGCTGCCTGGATTGGAGAGAATGCAGAGGAGATTCACCAGGACGCTGCCTGGATTTGAGTGTGTGCAGAGGAGATTCACCAGGATGCTGCCTGGATTAGAGAGGGTGCAGAGGAGATTCACCAGGATGCTGCCTGGATTGGAGAGGGTGCGGAGTAGATTCACCAGGATGCTGCCTGGATTAGAGAGGGAGCAGAGGAGATTCACCAGGATGCTGCCTGGATTAGAGAGGGAGCAGAGGAGATTCACCAGGATGCTGCCTGGATTGGAGAGGGTGCAGAGGAGATTCACCAGAATGCTGTCTGGATTAGAGAAGGTCCAGAGGAGATTCGCCAGGATGCTGCCTGGATTAGAAAGGGTGCAGAGGAGATTCACCAGGATGCTGCCTGGGTTAGAGAGGGTGCAGAGGGAGATTCAGCAGGATGCTGCCTGGATTAGAGAGGGTATAGAGGAGATTCACCAGGATGCTGCCTGGATTAGAGAGGGAGCAGAGGAGATTCACCAGGATGCTGCCTGGATTAGAGACGGTGATGTGGAGATTCACCAGGATGCTGCCTGGATTAGAGAGGGAGCAGAGGAGATTCACCAGGATGCTGCCTGGATTGGAGAGGGTGCAGAGGAGATTCACCAGAATGCTGCCTGGATTAGAGAAGGTGCAGATGGAGGTTCACCAGGATGCTGCCTGGATTAGAGAGTGTGCGGAGTAGATTCACCAGGATGCTGCCTGGATTGGAGAGGGTGCAGAGGAGATTCACCAGGATGCTGCCTGGATTAGAGAGGGTGCAGTGGAGATTCACCAGGATGCTGCCTGGATTAGAGAGTGTGCGGAGTAGATTCACCAGGATGCTGCCTGGATTAGAGAAGGAGCAGAGGAGATTCGCCTGGATGCTGCCTGGATTAGAGAGGGTGCAGAGGAGATTCACCAGGATGCTGCCTGGATTGGAGAGGGTGCAGAGGGAGATTCACCAGGATGCTGCCTGGATTAGAGAGGGTGCAGAGGACATTCACCAGGATGCTGCCTGGATCAGAGAGGGTGCAGAGGAGATTCACCAGGATGCTGCCTGGGTTAGAGAGGGTGCAGAGGAGATTCACCAGGATGCTGCCTGGATAAGAGAGGGTGCAAAGGAGATTTACCAGGATGCTGACTGGATTAGAGTGGGTGCAGAGGAGATTCACCAGGATGCTGACTGGATTGGAGAGGGTGCAGAGGAGATTCGCCAGGATGCTGCCTGGATTAGAGAGGGTGCAGAGGAGATTCACCAGAATGCTGCCTGGATTAGAGAGGGTGCAGAGGAGATTCACCAGGATGCTGTCTGGATTAGAGAGGGTATAGAGGAGATTCACCAGGACGCTGCCTGGATTAGAGAGGGTGCAGAGGAGATTCACCAGGATGCTGTCTGGATTGGAGAGGGTGCAGAGGAGATTCAGCAGGATGCTGCCCGAATTAGACAGGGTGCAGAGGAGATTCACCAGGATGCTGCCCGGATTGGACAGGGTGCAGAGGGAGATTCACCATGATGCAGCCTCGATTAGAGAGGGTGCAGAGGTGAATCACCTGGATGCTGCCTGGATTAGAGAGGGTGCAGAGGAGATTCACCAGGATGCTGCCTGGATTGGAGAGGGTGCAGAGGGAGATTCACCAGGATGCTGCCTGGATTGGAGAGGATGCTGCCTGGATTAGAGAGGGTGCAGAGGAGATTCACCAGGATGCTGCCTGAATTAGAGAGGGTGCAGAGGAGATTCCCAGGATGCTGCCTGGATTAGAGAGGGTGCAGAGGAGATTCACCAGAATGCAGCCAGGATTAGAGAGGGTGCAGAGGAGATTCACCAGGATGCTGCCTGGGTTAGAGAGGGTGCAGAGGGAGATTCAGCAGGATGCTGCCTGGATTAGAGAGGGTGCAGAGGAGATTCACGAGGATGCTCCCTGGATTGGAGAGAGTACAGAGGAGATTCACCAGGATGCTGCCTGGATTAGAGAGGGTGCAGAGGAGATTCACCAGGATGCTGTCTGGATTGGAGAGGGTGCAGAGGAGATTCAGCAGGATGCTGCCCGAATTAGAGAGGGTGCAGAGGAGATTCACCAGGATGCTGCCCGGATTAGAGGGGTTGCAGAGGGAGATTCACCATGATGCAGCCCGGATTAGAGGGGTCTGCAGAGGGAGATTCACCATGATGCAGCCTGGATTAGAGAGGGTGCAGAGGTGATTCAACTGGATGCTGCCTGGATTAGAGAGGGTGCAGAGGAGATTCACCAGGATGCTGCCTGGATTGGAGAGGGTGCAGAGGGAGATTCACCAGGATGCTGCCTGGATTGGAGAGTGTGCAGAGGAGATTCACCAGGATGCTGCCTGGATTAGAGAGGGTGCAGAGGAGATTCACCAGGATGCTGACTGGATTGGAGAGGGTGCAGAGGAGATTCACCAGGACGCTGCCCGGATTGGACAGGGTGCAGAGGTGATTCACCTGGATGCTGCCTGGATTAGAGAGGGTGCAGAGGAGATTCACCAGGATGCTGCCTGGATTGGAGAGGGTGCAGAGGGAGATTCACCAGGATGCTGCCTGGATTGGAGAGGGTGCAGAGGAGATTCACCAGGACACTGCCTGGATTAGAGAGGGTGCAGAGGACATTCACCAGGATGCTGCCTGGATTAGAGAGTGTGCAGAGGACATTCACCATGATGCTTCCTGGATTAGAGACGGTGCAGAGGGGATTCACCAGGATGCTGTCTGGATTAGAGAGGGTGCAGATGAGATTCACCATGATGCTGCCTGGATTAGAGAGGGTGCCGAGGAGATTCACCATGATGCTGCCTAGATTAGAGAGTGTGCGGAGTAGATTCACCAGGATGCTGCCTGGTTTGGAGAGGGTGCAGAGGAGATTCACCAGGATGCTGCCTGGATTGGAGAGGGTGCTGAGGAGATTCACCAGGATGCTGCCTGGATTAGAGAGGGTGAAGAGGAGATTCACCAGGATGCTGCCTGGATTGGAGAGTGTGCGGAGGAGATTCACCAGGATGCTGCCTGGATTAGAGAAGGTGCAGAGGAGATTCACCAGGATGCTGCCTGGATTAGAGAGGGTGCAGAGGAGATTCAGCAGGATGCTGCCTGGATTAGAGAGGGTGCAGAGGAGATTCACCAGGATGCGGCCTGGATTAGAGAGGGTGCAGAGGAGATTCACCAGGATGCGGCCCGGATTAGAGAGTGTGCATTGGAGATTCACCAGGATGCTGCCTGGATTAGAGAGGGTGCAGAGGAGATTTACCAGGATGCGGCCTGGATTAGAGAGGGTGCAGAGGAGATTCACCAGGATGCTGCCTGGATTAGAGAGGGAGCAGAGGAGATTCACCAGGATGCTGCCTGGATTGGAGAGGGTGCAGAGGAGATTCACCAGAATGCTGCCTGGATTAGAGAAGGTGCAGATGGAGGTTCACCAGGATGCTGCCTGGATTAGAGAGTGTGCGGAGTAGATTCACCAGGATGCTGCCTGGATTGGAGAGGGTGCAGAGGAGATTCACCAGGATGCTGCCTGGATTAGAGAGGGTGCAGTGGAGATTCACCAGGATGCTGGCTGGATTAGAGAGTGTGCGGAGTAGATTCACCAGGATGCTGCCTGGATTAGAGAAGGAGCAGAGGAGATTCACCTGGATGCTGCCTGGATTAGAGAGGGTGCAGAGGAGATTCACCAGGATGCTGCCTGGATTGGAGAGGGTGCAGAGGGAGATTCACCAGGATGCTGCCTGGATTAGAGAGGGTGCAGAGGACATTCACCAGGATGCTGCCTGGATCAGAGAGGGTGCAGAGGAGATTCACCAGGATGCTGCCTGGATAAGAGAGGGTGCAAAGGAGATTCACCAGGATGCTGACTGGATTAGAGTGGGTGCAGAGGAGATTCACCAGGATGCTGACTGGATTGGAGAGGGTGCAGAGGAGATTCACCAGGATGCTGCCTGGATTAGAGAGGGTGCAGAGGTGAATCACCTGGATGCTGCCTGGATTAGAGAGGGTGCAGAGGAGATTCACCAGGATGCTGCCTGGATTGGAGAGGGTGCAGAGGGAGATTCACCAGGATGCTACCTGGATTGGAGAGGATGCTGCCTGGATTAGAGAGGGTGCAGAGGAGATTCACCAGGATGCTGCCTGAATTAGAGAGGGTGCAGAGGAGATTCCCAGGATGCTGCCTGGATTAGAGAGGGTGCAGAGGAGATTCACCAGAATGCAGCCAGGATTAGAGAGGGTGCAGAGGAGATTCACCAGGATGCTGCCTGGGTTAGAGAGGGTGCAGAGGGAGATTCAGCAGGATGCTGCCTGGATTAGAGAGGGTGCAGAGGAGATTCACGAGGATGCTCCCTGGATTGGAGAGAGTACAGAGGAGATTCACCAGGATGCTGCCTGGATTAGAGAGGGTGCAGAGGAGATTCACCAGGATGCTGTCTGGATTGGAGATGGTGCAGAGGAGATTCAGCAGGATGCTGCCCGAATTAGAGAGGGTGCAGAGGAGATTCAGCAGGATGCTGCCTGGATTAGAGAGGGAGCAGAGGAGATTCACCAGGATGCTGACTGGATTAGAGAGGGTGCAGAGGAGATTCACCAGGATGCTGACTGTATTGGAGAGGGTGCAGAGGAGATTCGCCAGGATGCTGCCTGGATTAGAGAGGGTGCAGAGGAGATTCACCAGAAAGCGGCCAGGATTAGAGAGGGTGCAGAGGAGATTCACCAGGATGCTGCCTGGGTTAGAGAGGGTGCAGAGGGAGATTCAGCAGGATGCTGCCTGGATTAGAGAGGGTACAGAGGAGATTCACCAGGATGCTGCCTGGATTAGAGAGGGTGCAGAGGAGATTCACCAGGATGCTGTCTGGATTGGAGAGGTTGCAGAGGAGATTCAGCAGGATGCTGCCTGAATTAGAGAGGGTGCAGAGGAGATTCACCAGGATGCTGCCCGGATTGGACAGGGTGCAGAGGGAGATTCACCATGATGCAGCCTGGATTATAGAGGGTGCAGAGGTGATTCACCTGGATGCTGCCTGGATTAGAGAGGGTGCAGAGGAGATTCACCAGGATGCTGCCTGGATTGGAGAGGGTGCAGAGGGAGATTCACCAGGATGCTGCCTGGATTGGAGAGGGTGCAGGCGAGATTCACCAGGACACTGCCTGGATTAGAGAGGGTGCAGAGGACGTTCACCAGGATGCTGCCTGGATTAGAGAGGGTGCAGAGGAGATTCACCAGGATGCTGCCTGAATTAGAGAGGTTGCAGAGGAGATTCCCCAGGATGCTGCCTGGATTAGAGAGGGTGCAGAGGAGATTCACCAGGATGCTGCCTGGGTTAGAGAGGGTGCAGAAGGAGATTCAGCAGGATGCTGCCTGGATTAGAGAGGGTGCAGAGGAGATTCACGAGGATGCTCCCTGGATTAGAGAGGGTGCAGAGGAGATTCACCAGGATGCTGACTGGATTGGAGAGGGTGCAGAGGAGATTCAGCAGGATGCTGCCCGAATTAGAGAGGGTGCAGAGGAGATTCACCAGGATGCTGCCCGGATTGGACAGGGTGCAGAGGGAGATTCACCATGATGCAGCCTGGATTAGAGAGGGTGCAGAGGTGATTCACCTGGATGCTGCCTGGATTAGAGAGGGTGCAGAGGTGATTCACCTGGATGCTACCTGGATTGGAGAGGATGCTGCCTGGATTAGAGAGTGTGCGGAGTAGATTCACCAGGATGCTGCCTGGATTGGAGAGGGTGCAGAGGAGATTCACCAGGATGCTGCCTGGATTAGAGAGGGTGCAGTGGAGATTCACCAGGATGCTGGCTGGATTAGAGAGTGTGCGGAGTAGATTCACCAGGATGCTGCCTGGATTAGAGAAGGAGCAGAGGAGATTCACCTGGATGCTGCCTGGATTAGAGAGGGTGCAGAGGAGATTCACCAGGATGCTGCCTGGATTGGAGAGGGTGCAGAGGGAGATTCACCAGGATGCTGCCTGGATTAGAGAGGGTGCAGAGGACATTCACCAGGATGCTGCCTGGATCAGAGAGGGTGCAGAGGAGATTCACCAGGATGCTGCCTGGATAAGAGAGGGTGCAAAGGAGATTCACCAGGATGCTGACTGGATTAGAGTGGGTGCAGAGGAGATTCACCAGGATGCTGACTGGATTGGAGAGGGTGCAGAGGAGATTCACCAGGATGCTGCCTGGATTAGAGAGGGTGCAGAGGTGAATCACCTGGATGCTGCCTGGATTAGAGAGGGTGCAGAGGAGATTCACCAGGATGCTGCCTGGATTGGAGAGGGTGCAGAGGGAGATTCACCAGGATGCTACCTGGATTGGAGAGGATGCTGCCTGGATTAGAGAGGGTGCAGAGGAGATTCACCAGGATGCTGCCTGAATTAGAGAGGGTGCAGAGGAGATTCCCAGGATGCTGCCTGGATTAGAGAGGGTGCAGAGGAGATTCACCAGAATGCAGCCAGGATTAGAGAGGGTGCAGAGGAGATTCACCAGGATGCTGCCTGGGTTAGAGAGGGTGCAGAGGGAGATTCAGCAGGATGCTGCCTGGATTAGAGAGGGTGCAGAGGAGATTCACGAGGATGCTCCCTGGATTGGAGAGAGTACAGAGGAGATTCACCAGGATGCTGCCTGGATTAGAGAGGGTGCAGAGGAGATTCACCAGGATGCTGTCTGGATTGGAGATGGTGCAGAGGAGATTCAGCAGGATGCTGCCCGAATTAGAGAGGGTGCAGAGGAGATTCAGCAGGATGCTGCCTGGATTAGAGAGGGAGCAGAGGAGATTCACCAGGATGCTGACTGGATTAGAGAGGGTGCAGAGGAGATTCACCAGGATGCTGACTGTATTGGAGAGGGTGCAGAGGAGATTCGCCAGGATGCTGCCTGGATTAGAGAGGGTGCAGAGGAGATTCACCAGAAAGCGGCCAGGATTAGAGAGGGTGCAGAGGAGATTCACCAGGATGCTGCCTGGGTTAGAGAGGGTGCAGAGGGAGATTCAGCAGGATGCTGCCTGGATTAGAGAGGGTACAGAGGAGATTCACCAGGATGCTGCCTGGATTAGAGAGGGTGCAGAGGAGATTCACCAGGATGCTGTCTGGATTGGAGAGGTTGCAGAGGAGATTCAGCAGGATGCTGCCTGAATTAGAGAGGGTGCAGAGGAGATTCACCAGGATGCTGCCCGGATTGGACAGGGTGCAGAGGGAGATTCACCATGATGCAGCCTGGATTATAGAGGGTGCAGAGGTGATTCACCTGGATGCTGCCTGGATTAGAGAGGGTGCAGAGGAGATTCACCAGGATGCTGCCTGGATTGGAGAGGGTGCAGAGGGAGATTCACCAGGATGCTGCCTGGATTGGAGAGGGTGCAGGCGAGATTCACCAGGACACTGCCTGGATTAGAGAGGGTGCAGAGGACGTTCACCAGGATGCTGCCTGGATTAGAGAGGGTGCAGAGGAGATTCACCAGGATGCTGCCTGAATTAGAGAGGTTGCAGAGGAGATTCCCCAGGATGCTGCCTGGATTAGAGAGGGTGCAGAGGAGATTCACCAGGATGCTGCCTGGGTTAGAGAGGGTGCAGAAGGAGATTCAGCAGGATGCTGCCTGGATTAGAGAGGGTGCAGAGGAGATTCACGAGGATGCTCCCTGGATTAGAGAGGGTACAGAGGAGATTCACCAGGATGCTGACTGGATTAGAGAGGGTGCAGAGGAGATTCACCAGGATGCTGACTGGATTGGAGAGGGTGCAGAGGAGATTCAGCAGGATGCTGCCCGAATTAGAGAGGGTGCAGAGGAGATTCACCAGGATGCTGCCCGGATTGGACAGGGTGCAGAGGGAGATTCACCATGATGCAGCCTGGATTAGAGAGGGTGCAGAGGTGATTCACCTGGATGCTGCCTGGATTAGAGAGGGTGCAGAGGAGATTCACCAGGATGCTGCCTGGATTGGAGAGGGTGCAGAGGGAGATTCACCAGGATGCTGCCTGGATTGGAGAGGGTGCAGAGGAGATTCACCAGGATGCTGCCTGGATTAGAGGGTGCAGAGGAGATTCACCAGGATGCTGCCTGAATTAGAGAGGGTGCATAGGAGATTCCCCAGGATGCTGTCTGGATTAGAGAGGGTGCAGAGGAGATTCACCACAATGCGGCCAGGATTAGAGAGGGTGCAGAGGAGATTCACCAGAATGCTGCCTGGATTAGAGAGGGTGTAGAGGAGATTCACGGCGATGCTCCCTGGATTAGAGAGGGTTCAGAGGAGATTCACCAGGATGCTGCCTGGATTAGAGAGGGTGCCGAGGAGATTCACCATGATGCTGCCTAGATTAGAGAGTGTGCGGAGTAGATTCACCAGGATGCTGCGTGGTTTGGAGAGGGTGCAGAGGAGATTCACCAGGATGCTGCCTGGATTGGAGAGGGTGCGGAGGAGATTCACCAGGATGCTGCCTGGATTAGAGAGGGTGCAGAGGAGATTCACCAGGATGCTGCCTGGATTGGAGAGTGTGCGGAGGAGATTCACCAGGATGCTGCCTGGATTAGAGAAGGTGCAGAGGAGATTCACCAGGATGCTGCCTGGATTAGAGAGGGTGCAGAGGAGATTCAGCAGGATGCTGCCTGGATTAGAGAGGGTGCAGAGGAGATTCACCAGGATGCGGCCTGGATTAGAGAGGGTGCAGAGGAGATTCACCAGGATGCGGCCCGGATTAGAGAGTGTGCATTGGAGATTCACCAGGATGCTGCCTGGATTAGAGAGGGTGCAGAGGAGATTTACCAGGATGCGGCCTGGATTAGAGAGGGTGCAGAGGAGATTCACCAGGAAGTTGCCTAGATTAGAGAGGGTGCAGAGGGGGATTCACCAGGATGCTGCCTGGATTAGAGAGGGTGCGGAGTAGATTCACCAGGATGCTGCCTGGATTAGAGAGGGAGCAGAGGAGATTCACCAGGATGCTGCCTGGATTAGAGACGGTGCAGTGGAGATTCACCAGGATGTTGCCTAGATTAGAGAGGGTGCAGAGGGGGATTCACCAGGATGCTGCCTGGATTAGAGAGTGTGCGGAGTAGATTCACCAGGATGCTGCCTGGATTAGAGAGGGAGCAGAGGAGATTCACCAGGATGCTGCCTGGATTGGAGAGGGTGCAGAGGAGATTCACCAGAATGCTGCCTGGATTAGAGAAGGTGCAGAGGAGATTCACCAGGATGCTCCCTGGATAAGAGAGGGTGCAGAGGAGATTCACCAGGATGCTGACTGGATTAGAGAGGGTGCAGAGGAGATTCACCAGGATGCTGACTGTATTGGAGAGGGTGCAGAGGAGATTCGCCAGGATGCTGCCTGGATTAGAGAGGGTGCAGAGGAGATTCACCAGAAAGCGGCCAGGATTAGAGAGGGTGCAGAGGAGATTCACCAGGATGCTGCCTGGGTTAGAGAGGGTGCAGAGGGAGATTCAGCAGGATGCTGCCTGGATTAGAGAGGGTACAGAGGAGATTCACCAGGATGCTGCCTGGATTAGAGAGGGTGCAGAGGAGATTCACCAGGATGCTGTCTGGATTGGAGAGGTTGCAGAGGAGATTCAGCAGGATGCTGCCTGAATTAGAGAGGGTGCAGAGGAGATTCACCAGGATGCTGCCCGGATTGGACAGGGTGCAGAGGGAGATTCACCATGATGCAGCCTGGATTATAGAGGGTGCAGAGGTGATTCACCTGGATGCTGCCTGGATTAGAGAGGGTGCAGAGGAGATTCACCAGGATGCTGCCTGGATTGGAGAGGGTGCAGAGGGAGATTCACCAGGATGCTGCCTGGATTGGAGAGGGTGCAGGCGAGATTCACCAGGACACTGCCTGGATTAGAGAGGGTGCAGAGGACGTTTACCAGGATGCTGCCTGGATTAGAGAGGGTGCAGAGGAGATTCACCAGGATGCTGCCTGAATTAGAGAGGTTGCAGAGGAGATTCCCCAGGATGCTGCCTGGATTAGAGAGGGTGCAGAGGAGATTCACCAGGATGCTGCCTGGGTTAGAGAGGGTGCAGAAGGAGATTCAGCAGGATGCTGCCTGGATTAGAGAGGGTGCAGAGGAGATTCACGAGGATGCTCCCTGGATTAGAGAGGGTACAGAGGAGATTCACCAGGATGCTGACTGGATTAGAGAGGGTGCAGAGGAGATTCACCAGGATGCTGACTGGATTGGAGAGGGTGCAGAGGAGATTCAGCAGGATGCTGCCCGAATTAGAGAGGGTGCAGAGGAGATTCACCAGGATGCTGCCCGGATTGGACAGGGTGCAGAGGGAGATTCACCATGATGCAGCCTGGATTAGAGAGGGTGCAGAGGTGATTCACCTGGATGCTGCCTGGATTAGAGAGGGTGCAGAGGAGATTCACCAGGATACTGCCTGGATTGGAGAGGGTGCAGAGGGAGATTCACCAGGATGCTGCCTGGATTGGAGAGGGTGCAGAGGAGATTCACCAGGATGCTGCCTGGATTAGAGGGTGCAGAGGAGATTCACCAGGATGCTGCCTGAATTAGAGAGGGTGCATAGGAGATTCCCCAGGATGCTGTCTGGATTAGAGAGGGTGCAGAGGAGATTCACCACAATGCGGCCAGGATTAGAGAGGGTGCAGAGGAGATTCACCAGAATGCTGCCTGGATTAGAGAGGGTGTAGAGGAGATTCACGGCGATGCTCCCTGGATTAGAGAGGGTTCAGAGGAGATTCACGAGGATGCTGACTGGATTAGAGAGGGTGCAGAGGAGGTTCACCAGGATGCTGACTAGATTGGAGAGGGTGCAGAGGAGATTCAGCAGGATGCTGCCCGAATTAGAGAGGGTGCAGAGGAGATTCACCAGGATGCTGCCCGGATTGGACAGGGTGCAGAGGGAGATTCACCATGATGCAGCCTGGATTAGAGAGGGTGCAGAGGAGATTCACCAGGATGCTGCCTGGATTGGAGAGGGTGCAGAGGGAGATTCACCAGGATGCTGCCTGGATTGGAGAGGGTGCAGAGGAGATTCATCAGGATGCTGCCTGAATTAGGGTGGGTGCCGAGGAGATTCACCAGGATGCTGCCTGGATTGGAGAGGGTGCAGAGGAGATTCACCAGGATGCTACCTGGATTAGAGAGGTTGCAGAGGAGAGGAGGAGATTCACCAGGATGCTGCCTGGATTAGAGTGGGTGCAGAAGGAGATTCACCAGGATGCTGCCTGGATTAGAGAGGGTGCAGAGGAGATTCACCAGGATGCTGCCTGGATTAGAGAGGGTGCAGAGGAGAGGAGGAGATTCACCGGGATGCTGCCTGGATTAGAGAGGGTGCAGAGGAGATTCACCAGGATGCTGCCTGGATTAGAGAGGGTGTAGAGGAGAGGAGGAGATTCACCGGGATGCTGCCTGGATTAGAGCGGGTGTGGAGGAGATTCACCAGGATGCTTCCTGGATAAGAGAAGGTGCTGAGGGAGATTCACCAGGATGCTTCCTGGATTAGAGACTGTGCGGAGTAGTTTCACCAGGATGCTGCCTGGATTGGAGAGGGTGCAGAGGAGATTCACCAGGATGCTGCCTGGATTAGAGAGGGTGCAGTGGAGATACACCAGGATGCTGCCTGGATTAGAGAGTGTGCGGAGTAGATTCACCAGGATGCTGCCTGGATTAGAGATGGAGCAGAGGAGATTCACCTGGATGCTGCCTGAATTAGAGAGGGTGCAGAGGAGATTCCCCAGGATGCTGCCTGGATTAGAGAGGGTGCAGAGGAGATTCACCAGGATGCTGTCTGGATTGGAGAGGGTGCAGAGGAGATTCAGCAGGATGCTGCCCGAATTAGAGAGGGTGCAGAGGAGATTCACCAGGATGCTGCCCGGATTAGAGTGGTTGCAGAGGGAGATTCACCATGATGCAGCCCGGATTAGAGGGGTTGCAGAGGGAGATTCACCATGATGCAGCCTGGATTAGAGAGTGTGCAGAGGTGATTCAACTGGATGCTGCCTGGATTAGAGAGGGTGCAGAGGAGATTCACCAGGATGCTGCCTGGATTGGAGAGGGTGCAGAGGGAGATTCACCAGGATGCTGCCTGGATTGGAGAGTGTGCAGAGGAGATTCACCAGGATGCTGCCTGGATTAGAGAGGGTGCAGAGGAGATTCACCAGGATGCTGACTGGATTGGAGAGGGTGCAGAGGAGATTCACCAGGACGCTGCCCGGATTGGACAGGGTGCAGAGGTGATTCACCTGGATGCTGCCTGGATTAGAGAGGGTGCAGAGGAGATTCACCAGGATGCTGCCTGGATTGGAGAGGGTGCAGAGGGAGATTCACCAGGATGCTGCCTGGATTGGAGAGGGTGCAGAGGAGATTCACCAGGACACTGCCTGGATTAGAGAGGGTGCAGAGGACATTCACCAGGATGCTGCCTGGATTAGAGAGTGTGCAGAGGACATTCACCATGATGCTTCCTGGATTAGAGACGGTGCAGAGGGGATTCACCAGGATGCTGCCTGGTTTGGAGAGGGTGCAGAGGAGATTCACCAGGATGCTGCCTGGATTGGAGAGGGTGCGGAGGAGATTCACCAGGATGCTGCCTGGATTAGAGAGGGTGCAGAGGAGATTCACCAGGATGCTGCCTGGATTGGAGAGTGTGCGGAGGAGATTCACCAGGATGCTGCCTGGATTAGAGAAGGTGCAGAGGAGATTCACCAGGATGCTGCCTGGATTAGAGAGGGTGCAGAGGAGATTCAGCAGGATGCTGCCTGGATTAGAGAGGGTGCAGAGGAGATTCACCAGGATGCGGCCTGGATTAGAGAGGGTGCAGAGGAGATTCACCAGGATGCGGCCCGGATTAGAGAGTGTGCATTGGAGATTCACCAGGATGCTGCCTGGATTAGAGAGGGTGCAGCGGAGATTTACCAGGATGCGGCCTGGATTAGAGAGGGTGCAGAGGAGATTCACCAGGATGTTGCCTAGATTAGAGAGGGTGCAGAGGGGGATTCACCAGGATGCTGCCTGGATTAGAGAGGGTGCGGAGTAGATTCACCAGGATGCTGCCTGGATTAGAGAGGGAGCTGAGGAGATTCACCAGGATGCTGCCTGGATTATAGACGGTGCAGTGGAGATTCACCAGGATGCTGCCTGGATTAGAGAGTGTGCGGAGTAGATTCACCAGGATGCTGCCTGGATTAGAGAGGGAGCAGAGGAGATTCACCAGGATGCTGCCTGGATTGGAGAGGGTGCAGAGGAGATTCACCAGAATGCTGCCTGGATTAGAGAAGGTGCAGAGGAGATTCACCAGGATGCTCCCTGGATAAGAGAGGGTGCAGAGGAGATTCACCAGGATGCTGACTGGATTAGAGAGGGTGCAGAGGAGATTCACCAGGATGCTGACTGTATTGGAGAGGGTGCAGAGGAGATTCGCCAGGATGCTGCCTGGATTAGAGAGGGTGCAGAGGAGATTCACCAGAAAGCGGCCAGGATTAGAGAGGGTGCAGAGGAGATTCACCAGGATGCTGCCTGGGTTAGAGAGGGTGCAGAGGGAGATTCAGCAGGATGCTGCCTGGATTAGAGAGGGTGCAGAGGAGATTCACCAGGATGCTGCCCGGATTGGACAGGGTGCAGAGGGAGATTCACCATGATGCAGCCTGGATTAGAGAGGGTGCAGAGGAGATTCACCAGGATGCTGCCTGGATTGGAGAGGGTGCAGAGGGAGATTCACCAGGATGCTGCCTGGATTGGAGAGGGTGCAGAGGAGATTCATCAGGATGCTGCCTGAATTAGGGTGGGTGCCGAGGAGATTCACCAGGATGCTGCCTGGATTGGAGAGGGTGCAGAGGAGATTCACCAGGATGCTACCTGGATTAGAGAGGGTGCAGAGGAGAGGAGGAGATTCACCAGGATGCTGCCTGGATTAGAGTGGGTGCAGAAGGAGATTCACCAGGATGCTGCCTGGATTAGAGAGGGTGCAGAGGAGATTCACCAGGATGCTGCCTGGATTAGAGAGGGTGCAGAGGAGAGGAGGAGATTCACCGGGATGCTGCCTGGATTAGAGAGGGTGCAGAGGTGATTCAACTGGATGCTGCCTGGATTAGAGAGGGTGCAGAGGAGATTCACCAGGATGCTGCCTGGATTGGAGAGGGTGCAGAGGGAGATTCACCAGGATGCTGCCTGGATTGGAGAGTGTGCAGAGGAGATTCACCAGGATGCTGCCTGGATTAGAGAGGGTGCAGAGGAGATTCACCAGGATGCTGACTGGATTGGAGAGGGTGCAGAGGAGATTCACCAGGACGCTGCCCGGATTGGACAGGGTGCAGAGGTGATTCACCTGGATGCTGCCTGGATTAGAGAGGGTGCAGAGGAGATTCACCAGGATGCTGCCTGGATTGGAGAGGGTGCAGAGGGAGATTCACCAGGATGCTGCCTGGATTGGAGAGGGTGCAGAGGAGATTCACCAGGACACTGCCTGGATTAGAGAGGGTGCAGAGGACATTCACCAGGATGCTGCCTGGATTAGAGAGTGTGCAGAGGACATTCACCATGATGCTTCCTGGATTAGAGACGGTGCAGAGGGGATTCACCAGGATGCTGCCTGGTTTGGAGAGGGTGCAGAGGAGATTCACCAGGATGCTGCCTGGATTGGAGAGGGTGCGGAGGAGATTCACCAGGATGCTGCCTGGATTAGAGAGGGTGCAGAGGAGATTCACCAGGATGCTGCCTGGATTGGAGAGTGTGCGGAGGAGATTCACCAGGATGCTGCCTGGATTAGAGAAGGTGCAGAGGAGATTCACCAGGATGCTGCCTGGATTAGAGAGGGTGCAGAGGAGATTCACCAGGATGCGGCCTGGATTAGAGAGGGTGCAGAGGAGATTCACCAGGATGCGGCCCGGATTAGAGAGTGTGCATTGGAGATTCACCAGGATGCTGCCTGGATTAGAGAGGGTGCAGCGGAGATTTACCAGGATGCGGCCTGGATTAGAGAGGGTGCAGAGGAGATTCACCAGGATGTTGCCTAGATTAGAGAGGGTGCAGAGGGGGATTCACCAGGATGCTGCCTGGATTAGAGAGGGTGCGGAGTAGATTCACCAGGATGCTGCCTGGATTAGAGAGGGAGCTGAGGAGATTCACCAGGATGCTGCCTGGATTAGAGACGGTGCAGTGGAGATTCACCAGGATGCTGCCTGGATTAGAGAGTGTGCGGAGTAGATTCACCAGGATGCTGCCTGGATTAGAGAGGGAGCAGAGGAGATTCACCAGGATGCTGCCTGGATTGGAGAGGGTGCAGAGGAGATTCACCAGAATGCTGCCTGGATTAGAGAAGGTGCAGAGGAGATTCACCAGGATGCTCCCTGGATAAGAGAGGGTGCAGAGGAGATTCACCAGGATGCTGACTGGATTAGAGAGGGTGCAGAGGAGATTCACCAGGATGCTGACTGTATTGGAGAGGGTGCAGAGGAGATTCGCCAGGATGCTGCCTGGATTAGAGAGGGTGCAGAGGAGATTCACCAGAAAGCGGCCAGGATTAGAGAGGGTGCAGAGGAGATTCACCAGGATGCTGCCTGGGTTAGAGAGGGTGCAGAGGGAGATTCAGCAGGATGCTGCCTGGATTAGAGAGGGTGCAGAGGAGATTCACCAGGATGCTGCCCGGATTGGACAGGGTGCAGAGGGAGATTCACCATGATGCAGCCTGGATTAGAGAGGGTGCAGAGGAGATTCACCAGGATGCTGCCTGGATTGGAGAGGGTGCAGAGGGAGATTCACCAGGATGCTGCCTGGATTGGAGAGGGTGCAGAGGAGATTCATCAGGATGCTGCCTGAATTAGGGTGGGTGCCGAGGAGATTCACCAGGATGCTGCCTGGATTGGAGAGGGTGCAGAGGAGATTCACCAGGATGCTACCTGGATTAGAGAGGGTGCAGAGGAGAGGAGGAGATTCACCAGGATGCTGCCTGGATTAGAGTGGGTGCAGAAGGAGATTCACCAGGATGCTGCCTGGATTAGAGAGGGTGCAGAGGAGATTCACCAGGATGCTGCCTGGATTAGAGAGGGTGCAGAGGAGAGGAGGAGATTCACCGGGATGCTGCCTGGATTAGAGAGGGTGCAGAGGAGATTCACCAGGATGCTGCCTGGATTAGAGAGGGTGTAGAGGAGAGGAGGAGATTCACCGGGATGCTGCCTGGATTAGAGCGGGTGTGGAGGAGATTCACCAGGATGCTTCCTGGATAAGAGAAGGTGCTGAGGGAGATTCACCAGGATGCTTCCTGGATTAGAGACTGTGCGGAGTAGTTTCACCAGGATGCTGCCTGGATTGGAGAGGGTGCAGAGGAGATTCACCAGGATGCTGCCTGGATTAGAGAGGGTGCAGTGGAGATACACCAGGATGCTGCCTGGATTAGAGAGTGTGCGGAGTAGATTCACCAGGATGCTGCCTGGATTAGAGATGGAGCAGAGGAGATTCACCTGGATGCTGCCTGAATTAGAGAGGGTGCAGAGGAGATTCCCCAGGATGCTGCCTGGATTAGAGAGGGTGCAGAGGAGATTCACCAGGATGCTGTCTGGATTGGAGAGGGTGCAGAGGAGATTCAGCAGGATGCTGCCCGAATTAGAGAGGGTGCAGAGGAGATTCACCAGGATGCTGCCCGGATTAGAGTGGTTGCAGAGGGAGATTCACCATGATGCAGCCCGGATTAGAGGGGTTGCAGAGGGAGATTCACCATGATGCAGCCTGGATTAGAGAGGGTGCAGAGGTGATTCAACTGGATGCTGCCTGGATTAGAGAGGGTGCAGAGGAGATTCACCAGGATGCTGCCTGGATTGGAGAGGGTGCAGAGGGAGATTCACCAGGATGCTGCCTGGATTGGAGAGTGTGCAGAGGAGATTCACCAGGATGCTGCCTGGATTAGAGAGGGTGCAGAGGAGATTCACCAGGATGCTGACTGGATTGGAGAGGGTGCAGAGGAGATTCACCAGGACGCTGCCCGGATTGGACAGGGTGCAGAGGTGATTCACCTGGATGCTGCCTGGATTAGAGAGGGTGCAGAGGAGATTCACCAGGATGCTGCCTGGATTGGAGAGGGTGCAGAGGGAGATTCACCAGGATGCTGCCTGGATTGGAGAGGGTGCAGAGGAGATTCACCAGGACACTGCCTGGATTAGAGAGGGTGCAGAGGACATTCACCAGGATGCTGCCTGGATTAGAGAGTGTGCAGAGGACATTCACCATGATGCTTCCTGGATTAGAGACGGTGCAGAGGGGATTCACCAGGATGCTGCCTGGTTTGGAGAGGGTGCAGAGGAGATTCACCAGGATGCTGCCTGGATTGGAGAGGGTGCGGAGGAGATTCACCAGGATGCTGCCTGGATTAGAGAGGGTGCAGAGGAGATTCACCAGGATGCTGCCTGGATTGGAGAGTGTGCGGAGGAGATTCACCAGGATGCTGCCTGGATTAGAGAAGGTGCAGAGGAGATTCACCAGGATGCTGCCTGGATTAGAGAGGGTGCAGAGGAGATTCAGCAGGATGCTGCCTGGATTAGAGAGGGTGCAGAGGAGATTCACCAGGATGCGGCCTGGATTAGAGAGGGTGCAGAGGAGATTCACCAGGATGCGGCCCGGATTAGAGAGTGTGCATTGGAGATTCACCAGGATGCTGCCTGGATTAGAGAGGGTGCAGCGGAGATTTACCAGGATGCGGCCTGGATTAGAGAGGGTGCAGAGGAGATTCACCAGGATGTTGCCTAGATTAGAGAGGGTGCAGAGGGGGATTCACCAGGATGCTGCCTGGATTAGAGAGGGTGCGGAGTAGATTCACCAGGATGCTGCCTGGATTAGAGAGGGAGCTGAGGAGATTCACCAGGATGCTGCCTGGATTAGAGACGGTGCAGTGGAGATTCACCAGGATGCTGCCTGGATTAGAGAGTGTGCGGAGTAGATTCACCAGGATGCTGCCTGGATTAGAGAGGGAGCAGAGGAGATTCACCAGGATGCTGCCTGGATTGGAGAGGGTGCAGAGGAGATTCACCAGAATGCTGCCTGGATTAGAGAAGGTGCAGAGGAGATTCACCAGGATGCTCCCTGGATAAGAGAGGGTGCAGAGGAGATTCACCAGGATGCTGACTGGATTAGAGAGGGTGCAGAGGAGATTCACCAGGATGCTGACTGTATTGGAGAGGGTGCAGAGGAGATTCGCCAGGATGCTGCCTGGATTAGAGAGGGTGCAGAGGAGATTCACCAGAAAGCGGCCAGGATTAGAGAGGGTGCAGAGGAGATTCACCAGGATGCTGCCTGGGTTAGAGAGGGTGCAGAGGGAGATTCAGCAGGATGCTGCCTGGATTAGAGAGGGTACAGAGGAGATTCACCAGGATGCTGCCTGGATTAGAGAGGGTGCAGAGGAGATTCACCAGGATGCTGTCTGGATTGGAGAGGTTGCAGAGGAGATTCAGCAGGATGCTGCCTGAATTAGAGAGGGTGCAGAGGAGATTCACCAGGATGCTGCCCGGATTGGACAGGGTGCAGAGGGAGATTCACCATGATGCAGCCTGGATTATAGAGGGTGCAGAGGTGATTCACCTGGATGCTGCCTGGATTAGAGAGGGTGCAGAGGAGATTCACCAGGATGCTGCCTGGATTGGAGAGGGTGCAGAGGGAGATTCAGCAGGATGCTGCCTGGATTGGAGAGGGTGCAGGCGAGATTCACCAGGACACTGCCTGGATTAGAGAGGGTCAGAGGACGTTCACCAGGATGCTGCCTGGATTAGAGAGGGTGCAGAGGAGATTCACCAGGATGCTGCCTGAATTAGAGAGGTTGCAGAGGAGATTCCCCAGGATGCTGCCTGGATTAGAGAGGGTGCAGAGGAGATTCACCAGGATGCTGCCTGGGTTAGAGAGGGTGCAGAAGGAGATTCAGCAGGATGCTGCCTGGATTAGAGAGGGTGCAGAGGAGATTCACGAGGATGCTCCCTGGATTAGAGAGGGTACAGAGGAGATTCACCAGGATGCTGACTGGATTAGAGAGGGTGCAGAGGAGATTCACCAGGATGCTGACTGGATTGGAGAGGGTGCAGAGGAGATTCAGCAGGATGCTGCCCGAATTAGAGAGGGTGCAGAGGAGATTCACCAGGATGCTGCCCGGATTGGACAGGGTGCAGAGGGAGATTCACCATGATGCAGCCTGGATTAGAGAGGGTGCAGAGGTGATTCACCTGGATGCTGCCTGGATTAGAGAGGGTGCAGAGGAGATTCACCAGGATGCTGCCTGGATTGGAGAGGGTGCAGAGGGAGATTCACCAGGATGCTGCCTGGATTGGAGAGGGTGCAGAGGAGATTCACCAGGATGCTGCCTGGATTAGAGGGTGCAGAGGAGATTCACCAGGATGCTGCCTGAATTAGAGAGGGTGCATAGGAGATTCCCCAGGATGATGTCTGGATTAGAGAGGGTGCAGAGGAGATTCACCACAATGCGGCCAGGATTAGAGAGGGTGCAGAGGAGATTCACCAGAATGCTGCCTGGATTAGAGAGGGTGTAGAGGAGATTCACGGCGATGCTCCCTGGATTAGAGAGGGTTCAGAGGAGATTCACCAGGATGCTGACTGGATTAGAGAGGGTTCAGAGGAGGTTCACCAGGATGCTGACTAGATTGGAGAGGGTGCAGAGGAGATTCAGCAGGATGCTGCCCGAATTAGAGAGGGTGCAGAGGAGATTCACCAGGATGCTGCCCGGATTGGACAGGGTGCAGAGGGAGATTCACCATGATGCAGCCTGGATTAGAGAGGGTGCAGAGGAGATTCACCAGGATGCTGCCTGGATTGGAGAGGGTGCAGAGGGAGATTCACCAGGATGCTGCCTGGATTGGAGAGGGTGCAGAGGAGATTCATCAGGATGCTGCCTGAATTAGGGTGGGTGCCGAGGAGATTCACCAGGATGCTGCCTGGATTGGAGAGGGTGCAGAGGAGATTCACCAGGATGCTACCTGGATTAGAGAGGGTGCAGAGGAGAGGAGGAGATTCACCAGGATGCTGCCTGGATTAGAGTGGGTGCAGAAGGAGATTCACCAGGATGCTGCCTGGATTAGAGAGGGTGCAGAGGAGATTCACCAGGATGCTGCCTGGATTAGAGAGGGTGCAGAGGAGAGGAGGAGATTCACCGGGATGCTGCCTGGATTAGAGAGGGTGCAGAGGAGATTCACCAGGATGCTGCCTGGATTAGAGAGGGTGTAGAGGAGAGGAGGAGATTCACCGGGATGCTGCCTGGATTAGAGCGGGTGTGGAGGAGATTCACCAGGATGCTTCCTGGATAAGAGAAGGTGCAGAGGGAGATTCACCAGGATGCTTCCTGGATTGGAGAGGGTGCAGAGGAGATTCACCAGGATGCTGCCTGGATTAGAGGGTGCAGAGGAGATTCACCAGGATGCTGCCTGAATTAGAGAGGGTGCATAGGAGATTCCCCAGGATGATGTCTGGATTAGAGAGGGTGCAGAGGAGATTCACCACAATGCGGCCAGGATTAGAGAGGGTGCAGAGGAGATTCACCAGAATGCTGCCTGGATTAGAGAGGGTGTAGAGGAGATTCACGGCGATGCTCCCTGGATTAGAGAGGGTTCAGAGGAGATTCACCAGGATGCTGACTAGATTGGAGAGGGTGCAGAGGAGATTCAGCAGGATGCTGCCCGAATTAGAGAGGGTGCAGAGGAGATTCACCAGGATGCTGCCCGGATTGGACAGGGTGCAGAGGGAGATTCACCATGATGCAGCCTGGATTAGAGAGGGTGCAGAGGAGATTCACCAGGATGCTGCCTGGATTGGAGAGGGTGCAGAGGGAGATTCACCAGGATGCTGCCTGGATTGGAGAGGGTGCAGAGGAGATTCATCAGGATGCTGCCTGAATTAGGGTGGGTGCCGAGGAGATTCACCAGGATGCTGCCTGGATTGGAGAGGGTGCAGAGGAGATTCACCAGGATGCTACCTGGATTAGAGAGGGTGCAGAGGAGAGGAGGAGATTCACCAGGATGCTGCCTGGATTAGAGTGGGTGCAGAAGGAGATTCACCAGGATGCTGCCTGGATTAGAGAGGGTGCAGAGGAGATTCACCAGGATGCTGCCTGGATTAGAGAGGGTGCAGAGGAGAGGAGGAGATTCACCGGGATGCTGCCTGGATTAGAGAGGGTGCAGAGGAGATTCACCAGGATGCTGCCTGGATTAGAGAGGGTGTAGAGGAGAGGAGGAGATTCACCGGGATGCTGCCTGGATTAGAGCGGGTGTGGAGGAGATTCACCAGGATGCTTCCTGGATAAGAGAAGGTGCAGAGGGAGATTCACCAGGATGCTTCCTGGATTAGATACTGTGCGGAGTAGTTTCACCAGGATGCTGCCTGGATTGGAGAGGGTGCAGAGGAGATTCACCAGGATGCTGCCTGGATTAGAGAGGGTGCAGTGGAGATACACCAGGATGCTGCCTGGATTAGAGAGTGTGCGGAGTAGATTCACCAGGATGCTGCCTGGATTAGAGAAGGAGCAGAGGAGATTCACCTGGATGCTGCCTGAATTAGAGAGGGTGCAGAGGAGATTCCCCAGGATGCTGACTGGATTAGAGAGGGTGCAGAGGAGATTCACCAGGATGCTGACTGGATTGGAGAGGGTGCAGAGGAGATTCAGCAGGATGCTGCCCGAATTAGAGAGGGTGCAGAGGAGATTCACCAGGATGCTGCCCGGATTGGACAGGGTGCAGAGGGAGATTCACCATGATGCAGCCTGGATTAGAGAGGGTGCAGAGGTGATTCACCTGGATGCTGACTGGATTAGAGAGGGTGCAGAGGAGATTCACCAGGATGCTGCCTGGATTGGAGAGGGTGCAGAGGAGATTCACCAGGATGCTGCCTGGATTAGAGGGTGCAGAGGAGATTCACCAGGATGCTGCCTGAATTAGAGAGGGTGCAGAGGAGATTCCCCAGGATGCTGCCTGGATTAGAGAGGGTGCAGAGGTGATTCTCCAGAATGCGGCCAGGATTAGAGAGGGTGCAGAGGAGATTCACCAGAATGCTGCCTGGGTTAGAGAGGGTGCAGAGGGAGATTCAGCAGGATGCTGCCTGGATTAGAGAGGGTGTAGAGGAGATTCACGGCGATGCTCCCTGGATTAGAGAGGGTTCAGAGGAGATTCACCTGGATGCTGACTGGATTAGAGAGGGTGCAGAGGAGATTCACCAGGATGCTGACTAGATTGGAGAGGGTGCAGAGGAGATTCAGCAGGATGCTGCCTGGATTAGAGAGGGTGCAGAGGAGATTCACCAGGATGCGGCCTGGATTAGAGAGGGTGCAGAGGAGATTCACCAGGATGCGGCCCGGATTAGAGAGTGTGCATTGGAGATTCACCAGGATGCTGCCTGGATTAGAGAGGGTGCAGAGGAGATTTACCAGGATGCGGCCTGGATTAGAGAGGGTGCAGAGGAGATTCACCAGGATGTTGCCTAGATTAGAGAGGGTGCAGAGGGGGATTCACCAGGATGCTGCCTGGATTAGAGAGGGTGCGGAGTAGATTCACCAGGATGCTGCCTGGATTAGAGAGGGAGCAGAGGAGATTCACCAGGATGCTGCCTGGATTAGAGACGGTGCAGTGGAGATTCACCAGGATGCTGCCTGGATTAGAGAGTGTGCGGAGTAGATTCACCAGGATGCTGCCTGGATTAGAGAGGGAGCAGAGGAGATTCACCAGGATGCTGCCTGGATTGGAGAGGGTGCAGAGGAGATTCACCAGAATGCTGCCTGGATTAGAGAAGGTGCAGAGGAGATTCACCAGGATGCTCCCTGGATAAGAGAGGGTGCAGAGGAGATTCACCAGGATGCTGACTGGATTAGAGAGGGTGCAGAGGAGATTCACCAGGATGCTGACTGGATTGGAGAGGGTGCAGAGGAGATTCGCCAGGATGCTGCCCAGATTAGAGAGGGTGCAGAGGAGATTCACCAGAAAGCGGCCAGGATTAGAGAGGGTGCAGAGGAGATTCACCAGGATGCTGCCTGGGTTAGAGAGGGTGCAGAGGGAGATTCAGCAGGATGCTGCCTGGATTAGAGAGGGTACAGAGGAGATTCACCAGGATGCTGCCTGGATTAGAGAGGGTGCAGAGGAGATTCACCAGGATGCTGTCTGGATTGGAGAGGTTGCAGAGGAGATTCAGCAGGATGCTGCCTGAATTAGAGAGGGTGCAGAGGAGATTCACCAGGATGCTGCCCGGATTGGACAGGGTGCAGAGGGAGATTCACCATGATGCAGCCTGGATTATAGAGGGTGCAGAGGTGATTCACCTGGATGCTGCCTGGATTAGAGAAGGTGCAGAGGAGATTCACCAGGATGCTGCCTGGATTGGAGAGGGTGCAGAGGGAGATTCACCAGGATGCTGCCTGGATTGGAGAGGGTGCAGGCGAGATTCACCAGGACACTGTCTGGATTAGAGAGGGTGCAGAGGACGTTCACCAGGATGCTGCCTGGATTAGAGAGGGTGCAGAGGAGATTCACCAGGATGCTGCCTGAATTAGAGAGGGTGCAGAGGAGATTCCCCAGGATGCTGCCTGGATTAGAGAGGGTGCAGTGGAGATTCACCAGAATGCGGCCAGGATTAGAGAGGGTGCAGAGGAGATTCACCAGGATGCTGCCTGGGTTAGAGAGGGTGCAGAAGGAGATTCAGCAGGATGCTGCCTGGATTAGAGAGGGTGCAGAGGAGATTCACGAGGATGCTCCCTGGATTAGAGGGTACAGAGGAGATTCACCAGGATGCTGACTGGATTAGAGAGGGTGCAGAGGAGATTCACCAGGATGCTGACTGGATTGGAGAGGGTGCAGAGGAGATTCAGCAGGATGCTGCCCGAATTAGAGAGGGTGCAGAGGAGATTCACCAGGATGCTGCCCGGATTGGACAGGGTGCAGAGGGAGATTCACCATGATGCAGCCTGGATTAGAGAGGGTGCAGAGGAGATTCACCAGGATGCTGCCTGGATTGGAGAGGGTGCAGAGGGAGATTCACCAGGATGCTGCCTGGATTGGAGAGGGTGCAGAGGAGATTCACCAGGATGCTGCCTGGATTAGAGGGTGCAGAGGAGATTCACCAGGATGCTGCCTGAATTAGAGAGGGTGCAGAGGAGATTCCCCAGGATGCTGCCTGGATTAGAGAGGGTGCAGAGGAGATTCACCAGAATGCGGCCAGGATTAGAGAGGGTGCAGAGGAGATTCACCAGAATGCTGCCTGGGTTAGAGAGGGTGCAGAGGGAGATTCAGCAGGATGCTGCCTGGATTAGAGAGGGTGTAGAGGAGATTCACGGCGATGCTCCCTGGATTAGAGAGGGTTCAGAGGAGATTCACCAGGATGCTGACTGGATTAGAGAGGGTGCAGAGGAGATTCACCAGGATGCTGACTAGATTGGAGAGGGTGCAGAGGAGATTCAGCAGGATGCTGCCCGAATTAGAGAGGGTGCAGAGGGAGATTCAGCAGGATGCTGCCTGGATTAGAGAGGGTATAGAGGAGATTCACCAGGATGCTGCCTGGATTAGAGAGGGTGCAGAGGAGATTCACCAGGATGCTGTCTGGATTGGAGAGGGTGCAGAGGAGATTCAGCAGGATGCTGCCCGAATTAGACAGGGTGCAGAGGAGATTCACCAGGATGCTGCCCGGATTGGACAGGGTGCAGAGGGTGATTCACCATGATGCAGCCTCGATTAGAGAGGGTGCAGAGGTGAATCACCTGGATGCTGCCTGGATTAGAGAGGGTGCAGAGGAGATTCACCAGGATGCTGCCTGGATTGGAGAGGGTGCAGAGGGAGATTCACCAGGATGCTGCCTGGATTGGAGAGGATGCTGCCTGGATTAGAGAGGGTGCAGAGGAGATTCACCAGGATGCTGCCTGAATTAGAGACGGTGCAGAGGAGATTCCCAGGATGCTGCCTGGATTAGAGAGGGTGCAGAGGAGATTCACCAGAATGCAGCCAGGATTAGAGGGGGTGCAGAGGAGATTCACCAGGATGCTGCCTGGGTTAGAGAGGGTGCAGAGGGAGATTCAGCAGGATGCTGCCTGGATTAGAGAGGGTGCAGAGGAGATTCACGAGGATGCTCCCTGGATTGGAGAGAGTACAGAGGAGATTCACCAGGATGCTGCCTGGATTAGAGAGGGTGCAGAGGAGATTCACCAGGATGCTGTCTGGATTGGAGAGGGTGCAGAGGAGATTCAGCAGGATGCTGCCCGAATTAGAGAGGGTGCAGAGGAGATTCACCAGGATGCTGCCCGGATTAGAGGGGTTGCAGAGGGAGATTCACCATGATGCAGCCTGGATTAGAGAGGGTGCAGAGGTGATTCAACTGGATGCTGCCTGGATTAGAGAGGGTGCAGAGGAGATTCACCAGGATGCTGCCTGGATTGGAGAGGGTGCAGAGGGAGATTCACCAGGATGCTGCCTGGATTGGAGAGTGTGCAGAGGAGATTCACCAGGATGCTGCCTGGATTAGAGAGGGTGCAGAGGAGATTCACCAGGATGCTGACTGGATTGGAGAGGGTGCAGAGGAGATTCAGCAGGATGCTGCCCGAATTAGAGAGGGTGCAGAGGAGATTCACCAGGACGCTGCCCGGATTGGACAGGGTGCAGAGGTGATTCACCTGGATGCTGCCTGGATTAGAGAGGGTGCAGAGGAGATTCACCAGGATGCTGCCTGGATTGGAGAGGGTGCAGAGGGAGATTCACCAGGATGCTGCCTGGATTGGAGAGGGTGCAGAGGAGATTCACCAGGACACTGCCTGGATTAGAGAGGGTGCAGAGGACATTCACCAGGATGCTGCCTGGATTAGAGAGTGTGCAGAGGACATTCACCATGATGCTTCCTGGATTAGAGACGGTGCAGAGGGGATTCACCAGGATGCTGTCTGGATTAGAGAGGGTGCAGATGAGATTCACCATGATGCTGCCTGGATTAGAGAGGGTGCCGAGGAGATTCACCATGATGCTGCCTAGATTAGAGAGTGTGCGGAGTAGATTCACCAGGATGCTGCCTGGTTTGGAGAGGGTGCAGAGGAGATTCACCAGGATGCTGCCTGGATTGGAGAGGGTGCGGAGGAGATTCACCAGGATGCTGCCTGGATTAGAGAGGGTGCAGAGGAGATTCACCAGGATGCTGCCTGGATTGGAGAGTGTGCGGAGGAGATTCACCAGGATGCTGCCTGGATTAGAGAAGGTGCAGAGGAGATTCACCAGGATGCTGCCTGGATTAGAGAGGGTGCAGAGGAGATTCAGCAGGATGCTGCCTGGATTAGAGAGGGTGCAGAGGAGATTCACCAGGATGCGGCCTGGATTAGAGAGGGTGCAGAGGAGATTCACCAGGATGCGGCCCGGATTAGAGAGTGTGCATTGGAGATTCACCAGGATGCTGCCTGGATTAGAGAGGGTGCAGAGGAGATTTACCAGGATGCGGCCTGGATTAGAGAGGGTGCAGAGGAGATTCACCAGGATGTTGCCTAGATTAGAGAGGGTGCAGAGGGGGATTCACCAGGATGCTGCCTGGATTAGAGAGGGTGCGGAGTAGATTCACCAGGATGCTGCCTGGATTAGAGAGGGAGCAGAGGAGATTCACCAGGACGCTGCCTGGATTAGAGACGGTGCAGTGGAGATTCACCAGGATGCTGCCTGGATTAGAGAGTGTGCGGAGTAGATTCACCAGGATGCTGCCTGGATTAGAGAGGGAGCAGAGGAGATTCACCAGGATGCTGCCTGGATTGGAGAGGGTGCAGAGGAGATTCACCAGAATGCTGCCTGGATTAGAGAAGGTGCAGAGGAGATTCACCAGGATGCTCCCTGGATAAGAGAGGGTGCAGAGGAGATTCACCAGGATGTTGACTGGATTAGAGAGGGTGCAGAGGAGATTCACCAGGATGCTGACTGGATTGGAGAGGGTGCAGAGGAGATTCGCCAGGATGCTGCCCAGATTAGAGAGGGTGCAGAGGAGATTCACCAGAAAGCGGCCAGGATTAGAGAGGGTGCAGAGGAGATTCACCAGGATGCTGCCTGGGTTAGAGAGGGTGCAGAGGGAGATTCAGCAGGATGCTGCCTGGATTAGAGAGGGTACAGAGGAGATTCACCAGGATGCTGCCTGGATTAGAGAGGGTGCAGAGGAGATTCACCAGGATGCTGTCTGGATTGGAGAGGTTGCAGAGGAGATTCAGCAGGATGCTGCCTGAATTAGAGAGGGTGCAGAGGAGATTCACCAGGATGCTGCCCGGATTGGACAGGGTGCAGAGGGAGATTCACCATGATGCAGCCTGGATTATAGAGGGTGCAGAGGTGATTCACCTGGATGCTGCCTGGATTAGAGAGGGTGCAGAGGAGATTCACCAGGATGCTGCCTGGATTGGAGAGGGTGCAGAGGGAGATTCACCAGGATGCTGCCTGGATTGGAGAGGGTGCAGGCGAGATTCACCAGGACACTGCCTGGATTAGAGAGGGTGCAGAGGACGTTCACCAGGATGCTGCCTGGATTAGAGAGGGTGCAGAGGAGATTCACCAGGATGCTGCCTGAATTAGAGAGGGTGCAGAGGAGATTCACCATGATGCTGCCCGGATTGGACAGGGTGCAGAGGGAGATTCACCATGATGCAGCCTGGATTAGAGAGGGTGCAGAGGTGATTCACCTGGATGCTGCCTGGATTAGAGAGGGTGCAGAGGAGATTCACCAGGATGCTGCCTGGATTGGAGAGGGTGCAGAGGGAGATTCACCAGGATGCTGCCTGGATTGGAGAGGGTGCAGAGGAGATTCACCAGGATGCTGCCTGGATTAGAGGGTGCAGAGGAGATTCACCAGGATGCTGCCTGAATTAGAGAGGGTGCAGAGGAGATTCCCCAGGATGCTGCCTGGATTAGAGAGGGTGCAGAGGAGATTCACCAGAATGCGGCCAGGATTAGAGAGGGTGCAGAGGAGATTCACCAGAATGCTGCCTGGATTAGAGAGGGTGTAGAGGAGATTCACGGCGATGCTCCCTGGATTAGAGAGGGTTCAGAGGAGATTCACCAGGATGCTGACTGGATTAGAGAGGGTGCAGAGGAGATTCACCAGGATGCTGACTAGATTGGAGAGGGTGCAGAGGAGATTCAGCAGGATGCTGCCCGAATTAGAGAGGGTGCAGAGGAGATTCACCAGGATGCTGCCCGGATTGGACAGGGTGCAGAGGGAGATTCACCATGATGCAGCCTGGATTAGAGAGGGTGCAGAGGTGATTCACCTGGATGCTGCCTGGATTAGAGAGGGTGCAGAGGAGATTCACCAGGATGCTGCCTGGATTGGAGAGGGTGCAGAGGGAGATTCAGCAGGATGCTGCCTGGATTGGAGAGGGTGCAGGGGAGATTCACCAGGATGCTGCCTGAATTAGGGTGGGTGCCGAGGAGATTCACCAGGATGCTGCCTGGATTGGAGAGGGTGCAGAGGAGATTCACCAGGATGCTACCTGGATTAGAGAGGGTGCAGAGGAGAGGAGGAGATTCACCAGGATGCTGCCTGGATTAGAGTGGGTGCAGAAGGAGATTCACCAGGATGCTGCCTGGATTAGAGAGGGTGCAGAGGAGATTCACCAGGATGCTGCCTGGATTAGAGAGGGTGCAGAGGAGAGGAGGAGATTCACCGGGATGCTGCCTGGATTAGAGAGGGTGCAGAGGAGATTCACCAGGATGCTGCCTGGATTAGAGAGGGTGTAGAGGAGAGGAGGAGATTCACCGGGATGCTGCCTGGATTAGAGCGGGTGTGGAGGAGATTCACCAGGATGCTTCCTGGATAAGAGAAGGTGCAGAGGGAGATTCACCAGGATGCTTCCTGGATTAGAGACTGTGCGGAGTAGATTCACCAGGATGCTGCCTGGATTGGAGAGGGTGCAGAGGAGATTCACCAGGATGCTGCCTGGATTAGAGAGGGTGCAGTGGAGATACACCAGGATGCTGCCTGGATTAGAGAGTGTGCGGAGTAGATTCACCAGGATGCTGCCTGGATTAGAGAAGGAGCAGAGTAGATTCACCTGGATGCTGCCTGAATTAGAGAGGGTGCTGAGGAGATTCCCCAGGATGCTGCCTGGATTAGAGAGGGTGCAGAGGGGATTCACCAGAATGCGGCCAGGATTAGAGAGGGTGCAGAGGAGATTCACCAGGATGCTGCCTGGGTTAGAGAGGGTGCAGAAGGAGATTCAGCAGGATGCTGCCTGGATTAGAGAGGGTGCAGAGGAGATTCACGAGGATGCTCCCTGGATTAGAGAGGGTACAGAGGAGATTCACCAGGATGCTGACTGGATTAGAGAGGGTGCAGAGGAGATTCACCAGGATGCTGACTGGATTGGAGAGGGTGCAGAGGAGATTCAGCAGGATGCTGCCCGAATTAGAGAGGGTGCAGAGGAGATTCACCAGGATGCTGCCCGGATTGGACAGGGTGCAGAGGGAGATTCACCATGATGCAGCCTGGATTAGAGAGGGTGCAGAGGTGATTCACCTGGATGCTGCCTGGATTAGAGAGGGTGCAGAGGAGATTCACCAGGATGCTGCCTGGATTGGAGAGGGTGCAGAGGAGATTCACCAGGATGCTGCCTGGATTAGAGGGTGCAGAGGAGATTCACCAGGATGCTGCCTGAATTAGAGAGGGTGCAGAGGAGATTCCCCAGGATGCTGCCTGGATTAGAGAGGGTGCAGAGGAGATTCACCAGAATGCGGCCAGGATTAGAGAGGGTGCAGAGGAGATTCACCAGAATGCTGCCTGGGTTAGAGAGGGTGCAGAGGGAGATTCAGCAGGATGCTGCCTGGATTAGAGAGGGTGTAGAGGAGATTCACGGCGATGCTCCCTGGAATAGAGAGGGTTCAGAGGAGATTCACCAGGATGCTGTCTGGATTAGAGAGGGTGCAGAGGAGATTCACCAGGATTCTGACTAGATTGGAGAGGGTGCAGAGGAGATTCAGCAGGATGCTGCCTGGATTAGAGAGGGTGCAGAGGAGATTCACCAGGATGCGGCCTGGATTAGAGAGGGTGCAGAGGAGATTCACCAGGATGCAGCCCGGATTAGAGAGTGTGCATTGGAGATTCACCAGGATGCTGCCTGGATTAGAGAGTGTGCAGAGGAGATTTACCAGGATGCGGCCTGGATTAGAGAGGGTGCAGAGGAGATTCACCAGGATGTTGCCTAGATTAGAGAGGGTGCAGAGGGGGATTCACCAGGATGCTGCCTGGATTAGAGAGGGTGCGGAGTAGATTCACCAGGATGCTGCCTGGATTAGAGAGGGAGCAGAGGAGATTCACCAGGATGCTGCCTGGATTAGAGACGGTGCAGTGGAGATTCACCAGGATGCTGCCTGGATTAGAGAGTGTGCGGAGTAGATTCACCAGGATGCTGCCTGGATTAGAGAGGGAGCAGAGGAGATTCACCAGGATGCTGCCTGGATTGGAGAGGGTGCAGAGGAGATTCACCAGAATGCTGCCTGGATTAGAGAAGGTGCAGAGGAGATTCACCAGGATGCTCCCTGGATAAGAGAGGGTGCAGAGGAGATTCACCAGGATGCTGACTGGATTAGAGAGGGTGCAGAGGAGATTCACCAGGATGCTGACTGGATTGGAGAGGGTGCAGAGGAGATTCGCCAGGATGCTGCCCAGATTAGAGAGGGTGCAGAGGAGATTCACCAGAAAGCGGCCAGGATTAGAGAGGGTGCAGAGGAGATTCACCAGGATGCTGCCTGGGTTAGAGAGGGTGCAGAGGGAGATTCAGCAGGATGCTGCCTGGATTAGAGAGGGTACAGAGGAGATTCACCAGGATGCTGCCTGGATTAGAGAGGGTGCAGAGGAGATTCACCAGGATGCTGTCTGGATTGGAGAGGTTGCAGAGGAGATTCAGCAGGATGCTGCCTGAATTAGAGAGGGTGCAGAGGAGATTCACCAGGATGCTGCCCGGATTGGACAGGGTGCAGAGGGAGATTCACCATGATGCAGCCTGGATTATAGAGGGTGCAGAGGTGATTCACCTGGATGCTGCCTGGATTAGAGAAGGTGCAGAGGAGATTCACCAGGATGCTGCCTGGATTGGAGAGGGTGCAGAGGGAGATTCACCAGGATGCTGCCTGGATTGGAGAGGGTGCAGGCGAGATTCACCAGGACACTGCCTGGATTAGAGAGGGTGCAGAGGACGTTCACCAGGATGCTGCCTGGATTAGAGAGGGTGCAGAGGAGATTCACCAGGATGCTGCCTGAATTAGAGAGGGTGCAGAGGAGATTCCCCAGGATGCTGCCTGGATTAGAGAGGGTGCAGTGGAGATTCACCAGAATGCGGCCAGGATTAGAGAGGGTGCAGAGGAGATTCACCAGGATGCTGCCTGGGTTAGAGAGGGTGCAGAAGGAGATTCAGCAGGATGCTGCCTGGATTAGAGAGGGTGCAGAGGAGATTCACGAGGATGCTCCCTGGATTAGAGAGGGTACAGAGGAGATTCACCAGGATGCTGACTGGATTAGAGAGGGTGCAGAGGAGATTCACCAGGATGCTGACTGGATTGGAGAGGGTGCAGAGGAGATTCAGCAGGATGCTGCCCGAATTAGAGAGGGTGCAGAGGAGATTCACCAGGATGCTGCCCGGATTGGACAGGGTGCAGAGGGAGATTCACCATGATGCAGCCTGGATTAGAGAGGGTGCAGAGGTGATTCACCTGGATGCTGCCTGGATTAGAGAGGGTGCAGAGGAGATTCACCAGGATGCTGCCTGGATTGGAGAGGGTGCAGAGGGAGATTCACCAGGATGCTGCCTGGATTGGAGAGGGTGCAGAGGAGATTCACCAGGATGCTGCCTGGATTAGAGGGTGCAGAGGAGATTCACCAGGATGCTGCCTGAATTAGAGAGGGTGCAGAGGAGATTCCCCAGGATGCTGCCTGGATTAGAGAGGGTGCAGAGGAGATTCACCAGAATGCGGCCAGGATTAGAGAGGGTGCAGAGGAGATTCACCAGAATGCTGCCTGGGTTAGAGAGGGTGCAGAGGGAGATTCAGCAGGATGCTGCCTGGATTAGAGAGGGTGTTGAGGAGATTCACGGCGATGCTCCCTGGATTAGAGAGGGTTCAGAGGAGATTCACCAGGATGCTGACTGGATTAGAGAGGGTGCAGAGGAGATTCACCAGGATGCTGACTAGATTGGAGAGGGTGCAGAGGAGATTCAGCAGGATGCTGCCCGAATTAGAGAGGGTGCAGAGGAGATTCACCAGGATGCTGCCCGGATTGGACAGGGTGCAGAGGGAGATTCACCATGATGCAGCCTGGATTAGAGAGGGTGCAGTGGTGATTCACCTGGATGCTGCCTGGATTAGAGAGGGTGCAGAGGAGATTCACGAGGATGCTGTCTGGATTGGAGAGGGTGCAGAGGTGATTCACCTGGATGCTGCCTGGATTAGAGAGGGTGCAGAGGAGATTCACCAGAATGCTGCCTGGGTTAGAGAGGGTGCAGAGGGAGATTCAGCAGGATGCTGCCTGGATTAGAGAGGGTGTAGAGGAGATTCACGGCGATGCTCCCTGGATTAGAGAGGGTTCAGAGGAGATTCACCAGGATGCTGACTGGATTAGAGAGGGTGCAGAGGAGATTCACCAGGATGCTGACTAGATTGGAGAGGGTGCAGAGGAGATTCAGCAGGATGCTGCCTGGATTAGAGAGGGTGCAGAGGAGATTCACCAGGATGCGGCCTGGATTAGAGAGGGTGCAGAGGAGATTCACCAGGATGCGGCCCGGATTAGAGAGTGTGCATTGGAGATTCACCAGGATGCTGCCTGGATTAGAGAGGGTGCAGAGGAGATTTACCAGGATGCGGCCTGGATTAGAGAGGGTGCGGAGGAGATTCACCAGGATGTTGCCTAGATTAGAGAGGGTGCAGAGGGGGATTCACCAGGATGCTGCCTGGATTAGAGAGGGTGCAGAGGAGATTCACCAGGATGCTGCCCGGATTGGACAGGGTGCAGAGGGAGATTCACCATGATGCAGCCTGGATTATAGAGGGTGCAGAGGTGATTCACCTGGATGCTGCCTGGATTAGAGAAGGTGCAGAGGAGATTCACCAGGATGCTGCCTGGATTGGAGAGGGTGCAGAGGGAGATTCACCAGGATGCTGCCTGGATTGGAGAGGGTGCAGGCGAGATTCACCAGGACACTGCCTGGATTAGAGAGGGTGCAGAGGACGTTCACCAGGATGCTGCCTGGATTAGAGAGGGTGCAGAGGAGATTCACCAGGATGCTGCCTGAATTAGAGAGGGTGCAGAGGAGATTCCCCAGGATGCTGCCTGGATTAGAGAGGGTGCAGTGGAGATTCACCAGAATGCGGCCAGGATTAGAGAGGGTGCAGAGGAGATTCACCAGGATGCTGCCTGGGTTAGAGAGGGTGCAGAAGGAGATTCAGCAGGATGCTGCCTGGATTAGAGAGGGTGCAGAGGAGATTCACGAGGATGCTCCCTGGATTAGAGAGGGTACAGAGGAGATTCACCAGGATGCTGACTGGATTAGAGAGGGTGCAGAGGAGATTCACCAGGATGCTGACTGGATTGGAGAGGGTGCAGAGGAGATTCAGCAGGATGCTGCCCGAATTAGAGAGGGTGCAGAGGAGATTCACCAGGATGCTGCCCAGATTGGACAGGGTGCAGAGGGAGATTCACCATGATGCAGCCTGGATTAGAGAGGGTGCAGAGGTGATTCACCTGGATGCTGCCTGGATTAGAGAGGGTGCAGAGGAGATTCACCAGGATGCTGCCTGGATTGGAGAGGGTGCAGAGGGAGATTCACCAGGATGCTGCCTGGATTGGAGAGGGTGCAGAGGAGATTCACCAGGATGCTGCCTGGATTAGAGGGTGCAGAGGAGATTCACCAGGATGCTGCCTGAATCAGAGAGGGTGCAGAGGAGATTCCCCAGGATGCTGCCTGGATTAGAGAGGGTGCAGAGGAGATTCACCAGAATGCGGCCAGGATTAGAGAGGGTGCAGAGGAGATTCACCAGAATGCTGCCTGGGTTAGAGAGGGTGCAGAGGGAGATTCAGCAGGATGCTGCCTGGATTAGAGAGGGTGTAGAGGAGATTCACGGCGATGCTCCCTGGATTAGAGAGGGTTCAGAGGAGATTCACCAGGATGCTGACTGGATTAGAGAGGGTGCAGAGGAGATTCACCAGGATGCTGACTAGATTGGAGAGGGTGCAGAGGAGATTCAGCAGGATGCTGCCCGAATTAGAGAGGGTGCAGAGGAGATTCACCAGGATGCTGCCCGGATTGGACAGGGTGCAGAGGGAGATTCACCATGATGCAGCCTGGATTAGAGAGGGTGCAGAGGTGATTCACCTGGATGCTGCCTGGATTAGAGAGGGTGCAGAGGAGATTCACGAGGATGCTGTCTGGATTGGAGAGGGTGCAGAGGTGATTCACCTGGATGCTGCCTGGATTAGAGAGGGTGCAGAGGAGATTCACCAGAATGCTGCCTGGGTTAGAGAGGGTGCAGAGGGAGATTCAGCAGGATGCTGCCTGGATTAGAGAGGGTGTAGAGGAGATTCACGGCGATGCTCCCTGGATTAGAGAGGGTTCAGAGGAGATTCACCAGGATGCTGACTGGATTAGAGAGGGTGCAGAGGAGATTCACCAGGATGCTGACTAGATTGGAGAGGGTGCAGAGGAGATTCAGCAGGATGCTGCCTGGATTAGAGAGGGTGCAGAGGAGATTCACCAGGATGCGGCCTGGATTAGAGAGGGTGCAGAGGAGATTCACCAGGATGCGGCCCGGATTAGAGAGTGTGCATTGGAGATTCACCAGGATGCTGCCTGGATTAGAGAGGGTGCAGAGGAGATTTACCAGGATGCGGCCTGGATTAGAGAGGGTGCGGAGGAGATTCACCAGGATGTTGCCTAGATTAGAGAGGGTGCAGAGGGGGATTCACCAGGATGCTGCCTGGATTAGAGAGGGTGCGGAGTAGATTCACCAGGATGCTGCCTGGATTAGAGAGGGAGCAGAGGAGATTCACCAGGATGCGGCCAGGATTAGAGAGGGTGCAGAGGAGATTCACCAGAATGCTGCCTGGGTGAGAGAGGGTGCAGAGGGAGATTCAGCAGGATGCTGCCTGGATTAGAGAGGGTGTAGAGGAGTTTCACGGCGATGCTCCCTGGATTAGAGAGGGTTCAAAGGAGATTCACCAGGATGCTGACTGGATTAGAGAGGGTGTAGAGGAGATTCACCAGGATGCTGACTAGATTGGAGAGGGTGCAGAGGAGATTCAGCAGGATGCTGCCCGAATTAGAGAGGGTGCAGAGGAGATTCACCAGGATGCTGCCCGGATTGGACATGGTGCAGAGGGAGATTCACCATGATGCTGCCCGGATTGGACAGGGTGCAGAGGGAGATTCACCATGATGCAGCCTGGATTAGAGAGGGTGCAGAGGTGATTCACCTGGATGCTGCCTGGATTAGAGAGGGTACAGAGGAGATTCACCAGGATGCTGCCTGGATTGGAGAGGGTGCAGAGGGAGATTCACCAGGATGCTGCCTGGATTGGAGAGGGTGCAGAGGAGATTCACCAGGATGCTGCCTGGATTAGAGGGTGCAGAGGAGATTCACCAGGATGCTGCCTGAATTAGAGAGGGTGCAGAGGAGATTCCCCAGGATGCTGCCTGGATTAGAGAGGGTGCAGAGGAGATTCACCAGAATGCGGCCAGGATTAGAGAGGGTGCAGAGGAGATTCACCAGAATGCTGCCTGGGTTAGAGAGGGTGCAGAGGGAGATTCAGCAGGATGCTGCCTGGATTAGAGAGGGTGTAGAGGAGATTCACGGCGATGCTCCCTGGATTAGAGAGGGTTCAGAGGAGATTCACCAGGATGCTGCCTGGATTAGAGAGGGTGCAGAGGAGATTCACCAGGATGCTGACTAGATTGGAGAGGGTGCAGAGGAGATTCAGCAGGATGCTGCCCGAATTAGAGAGGGTGCAGAGGAGATTCACCAGGATGCTGCCCGGATTGGACAGGGTGCAGAGGGAGATTCACCATGATGCAGCCTGGATTAGAGAGGGTGCAGAGGTGATTCACCTGGATGCTGCCTGGATTAGAGAGGGTGCAGAGGAGATTCACCAGGATGCTGCCTGGATTGGAGAGGGTGCAGAGGTGATTCACCTGGATGCTGCCTGGATTAGAGAGGGTGCAGAGGAGATTCACCAGAATGCTGCCTGCGTTAGAGAGGGTGCAGGCGAGATTCACCAGGACACTGCCTGGATTAGAGAGGGTGCAGAGGACGTTCACCAGGATGCTGCCTGGATTAGAGAGGGTGCAGAGGAGATTCACCAGGATGCTGCCTGAATTAGAGAGGGTGCAGAGGAGATTCCCCAGGATGCTGCCTGGATTAGAGAGGGTGCAGTGGAGATTCACCAGAATGCGGCCAGGATTAGAGAGGGTGCAGAGGAGATTCACCAGGATGCTGCCTGGGTTAGAGAGGGTGCAGAAGGAGATTCAGCAGGATGCTGCCTGGATTAGAGAGGGTGCAGAGGAGATTCACGAGGATGCTCCCTGGATTAGAGAGGGTACAGAGGAGATTCACCAGGATGCTGACTGGATTAGAGAGGGTGCAGAGGAGATTCACCAGGATGCTGACTGGATTGGAGAGGGTGCAGAGGAGATTCAGCAGGATGCTGACCGAATTAGAGAGGGTGCAGAGGAGATTCACCAGGATGCTGCCCGGATTGGACCGGGTGCAGAGGGAGATTCACCATGATGCAGCCTGGATTAGAGAGGGTGCAGAGGTGATTCACCAGGATGCTGCCTGGATTGGAGAGGGTGCAGAGGAGATTCACCAGGCTGCTGCCTGAATTAGGGTGGGTGCCGAGGAGATTCACCAGGATGCTGCCTGGATTGGAGAGGGTGCAGAGGAGATTCACCAGGATGCTACCTGGATTAGAGAGGGTGCAGAGGAGAGGAGGAGATTCACCAGGATGCTGCCTGGATTAGAGTGGGTGCAGAAGGAGATTCACCAGGATGCTGCCTGGATTAGAGAGGGTGCAGAGGAGATTCACCAGGATGCTGCCTGGATTAGAGAGGGTGTAGAGGAGAGGAGGAGATTCACCGGGATGCTGCCTGGATTAGAGAGGGTGTGGAGGAGATTCACCAGGATGCTGCCTGGATTGGAGAGGGTGCAGAGGAGATTCACCAGGATGCTGCCTGGATTAGAGAGGGTGCAGAGGACATTCACCAGGATGCTGCCTGCATTAGAGAGGGTGCAGAGGAGATTCACCAGGATGCTGCCTGGGTTAGAGAGGGTGCAGAGGAGATTCACCAGGATGCTGCCTGGATAAGAGAGGGTGCAGAGGAGATTCACCAGGATGCTGCCTGGATTGGAGAGGGTGCAGAGGAGATTCACCAGGATGCTGCCTGGATTAGAGAGGGTGCAGAGGAGATTCACCAGGATGCTGCCTGGATTAGAGAGGGTGCAGAGGAGATTCACCAGGATGCTGCCTGGATTGGAGAGGGTGCAGAGGGAGATTCACCAGAATGCTGCCTGGATTGGAGAGGGTGCAGAGGAGATTCACCAGGATGCTGACTGAATTAGGGTGGGTGCCGAGGAGATTCACCAGGATGCTGCCTGGATTGGAGAGGGTGCAGAGGAGATTCACCAGGATGCTACCTGGATTAGAGAGGGTGCAGAGGAGAGGAGGAGATTCACCAGGTTGCTGCCTGGATTAGAGCGGGTGCAGAAGGAGATTCACCAGGATGCTGCCTGGATTAGAGAGGGTGCAGAGGAGATTCACCAGGATGCTGCCTGGATTAGAGAGGGTGCAGAGGAGAGGAGGAGATTCACCGGGATGCTGCCTGGATTAGAGAGGGTGCAGAGGAGATTCACCAGGATGCTGCCTGGATTAGAGAGGGTGTAGAGGAGAGGAGGAGATTCACCGGGATGCTGCCTGGATTAGAGAGGGTGTGGAGGAGATTCACCAGGATGCTGCCTGGATTGGAGAGGGTGCAGAGGAGATTCACCAGGATGCTGCCCGGATTAGAGAGGGTGCAGAGGACATTCACCAGGATGCTGCCTGGATTAGAGAGGGTGCAGAGGAGATTCACCAGGATGCTGCCTGGGTTAGAGAGGGTGCAGAGGAGATTCACCAGGATGCTCCCTGGATAAGAGAGGGTGCAGAGGAGATTCACCAGGATGCTGACTGGATTGGAGAGGGTGCAGAGGATATTCAGCAGGATGCTGCCCGAATTAGAGAGGGTGTAGAGGAGATTCACCAGGATGCTGCCCGGATTGGACAGGGTGCAGAGGGAGATTCACCATGATGCAGCCTGGATTAGAGAGGGTGCAGAGGTGATTCACCTGGATGCTGCCTGGACTAGAGAGGGTGCAGAGGAGATTCACCAGGATGCTGCCTGGATTGGAGAGGGTGCAGAGGGAGATTCACCAGGATGCTGCCTGGATTGGAGAGGGTGCAGAGGAGATTCACCAGGATGCTGCCTGGATTAGAGAGGGTGCAGAGGGAGATTCACCATGATGCAGCCTGGATTAGAGAGGGTGCAGAGGTGATTCACCTGGATGCTGCCTGGATTAGAGAGGGTGCAGAGGAGATTCACCTGGATGCTGCCTGGATTGGAGAGGGTGCAGAGGGAGATTCACCAGGATGCTGCCTGGATTGGAGAGGGTGCAGAGGAGATTCACCAGGCTGCTGCCTGAATTAGGGTGGGTGCCGAGGAGATTCACCAGGATGCTGCCTGGATTGGAGAGGGTGCAGAGGAGATTCACCAGGATGCTACCTGGATTAGAGAGGGTGCAGAGGAGAGGAGGAGATTCACCAGGATGCTGCCTGGATTAGAGTGGGTGCAGAAGGAGATTCACCAGGATGCTGCCTGGATTAGAGAGGGTGCAGAGGAGATTCACCAGGATGCTGCCTGGATTAGAGAGGGTGTAGAGGAGAGGAGGAGATTCACCGGGATGCTGCCTGGATTAGAGAGGGTGTGGAGGAGATTCACCAGGATGCTGCCTGGATTGGAGAGGGTGCAGAGGAGATTCACCAGGATGCTGCCTGGATTAGAGAGGGTGCAGAGGACATTCACCAGGATGCTGCCTGCATTAGAGAGGGTGCAGAGGAGATTCACCAGGATGCTGCCTGGGTTAGAGAGGGTGCAGAGGAGATTCACCAGGATGCTGCCTGGATAAGAGAGGGTGCAGAGGAGATTCACCAGGATGCTGCCTGGATTGGAGAGGGTGCAGAGGAGATTCACCAGGATGCTGCCTGGATTAGAGAGGGTGCAGAGGAGATTCACCAGGATGCTGCCTGGATTAGAGAGGGTGCAGAGGAGATTCACGAGGATGCTCCCTGGATTAGAGAGGGTACAGAGGAGATTCACCAGGATGCTGACTGGATTAGAGAGGGTGCAGAGGAGATTCACCAGGATGCTGACTGGATTGGAGAGGGTGCAGAGGAGATTCAGCAGGATGCTGCCCGAATTAGAGAGGGTGCAGAGGAGATTCACCAGGATGCTGCCCGGATTGGACAGGGTGCAGAGGGAGATTCACCATGATGCAGCCTGGATTAGAGAGGGTGCAGAGGTGATTCACCTGGATGCTGCCTGGATTAGAGAGGGTGTAGAGGAGATTCACCAGGATGCTGCCTGGATTGGAGAGGGTGCAGAGGGAGATTCACCAGAATGCTGCCTGGATTGGAGAGGGTGCAGAGGAGATTCACCAGGATGCTGCCTGAATTAGGGTGGGTGCCGAGGAGATTCACCAGGATGCTGCCTGGATTGGAGAGGGTGCAGAGGAGATTCACCAGGATGCTACCTGGATTAGAGAGGGTGCAGAGGAGAGGAGGAGATTCACCAGGTTGCTGCCTGGATTAGAGTGGGTGCAGAAGGAGATTCACCAGGATGCTGCCTGGATTAGAGAGGGTGCAGAGGAGATTCACCAGGATGCTGCCTGGATTAGAGAGGGTGCAGAGGAGAGGAGGAGATTCACCGGGATGCTGCCTGGATTAGAGAGGGTGCAGAGGAGATTCACCAGGATGCTGCCTGGATTAGAGAGGGTGTAGAGGAGAGGAGGAGATTCACCGGGATGCTGCCTGGATTAGAGAGGGTGTGGAGGAGATTCACCAGGATGCTGCCTGGATTGGAGAGGGTGCAGAGGAGATTCACCAGGATGCTGCCCGGATTAGAGAGGGTGCAGAGGACATTCACCAGGATGCTGCCTGGATTAGAGAGGGTGCAGAGGAGATTCACCAGGATGCTGCCTGGGTTAGAGAGGGTGCAGAGGAGATTCACCAGGATGCTCCCTGGATAAGAGAGGGTGCAGAGGAGATTCACCAGGATGCTGACTGGATTAGAGAGGGTGCAGAGGAGATTCACCAGAATGCGGCCAGGATTAGAGAGGGTGCAGAGGAGATTCACCAGGATGCTGCCTGGGTTAGAGAGGGTGCAGAGGACATTCACCAGGAGGCTGCCTGGATTAGAGAGGGTGCAGAGGAGATTCACCAGGATGCTGCCTGGATTAGAGAGGGTACAGAGGAGATTTACCAGAATGCTGCCTGGATTAGAGAGGGTGCAGAGGAGATTCACCAGAATGCGGCCAGGATTAGAGAGGGTGCAGAGGAGATTCAGCAGGATGCTGCCTGTATTAGAGAGGGTGCAGAGGAGATTCACCAGAATGCGGCCAGGATTAGAGAGGGTGCAGAGGAGATTCAGCAGGATGCTGCCTGGATTAGAGAGGGTACAGAGGAGATTTACCAGAATGCTGCCTGGATTAGAGAGGGTGCAGAGGAGATTCACCAGAATGCGGCCAGGATTAGAGAGGGTGCAGAGGAGATTCAGCAGGATGCTGCCTGGATTAGAGAGGGTACAGAGGAGATTTACCAGAATGCTGCCTGGATTAGAGAGGGTGCAGAGGATATTCAGTAGGATGCTGCCTGAATTAGAGAGGGTGCAGAGGAGATTCACCAGGATGCTGCCCGGATTGGACAGGGTGCAGAGGGAGATTCACCATGATGCAGCCTGGATTATAGAGGGTGCAGAGGTGATTCACCTGGATGCTGCCTGGATTAGAGAGGGTGCAGAGGAGATTCACCAGTATGCTGCCTGGATTGGAGAGGGTGCAGAGGGAGATTCACCAGGATGCTGCCTGGATTGGAGAGGGTGCAGAGGAGATTCACCAGGACACTGCCTGGATTAGAGAGGGTGCAGAGGACATTCACCAGGATGCTGCCTGGATTAGAGAGGGTGCAGAGGAGATTCACCAGGATGCTGCCTGAATTAGAGAGGGTGCAGAGGAGATTCCCCAGGATGCTGCCTGGATTGGAGAGGGTGCAGAGGAGATTCACCAGAATGCGGCCAGGATTAGAGAGGGTGCAGAGGAGATTCACCAGGATGCTGCCTGGGTTAGAGAGGGTGCAGAAGGAGATTCAGCAGGATGCTGCCTGGATTAGAGAGGGTGCAGAGGAGATTTACGAGGATGCTCCCTGGATTAGAGAGGGTACAGAGGGGATTCACCATGATGCTGCCTGGATTAGAGAGTGTGCGGAGTAGATTCACCAGGATGCTGCCTGGATTAGAGCGGGTGCAGAGGAGATTCACCAGGATGCTGCCTGGATTAGAGAGGGTGCAGAGGACATTCACCAGGATGCTTCCTGGATTAGAGAGTGTGCAGAGGAGATTCACCAGGACACTGCCTGGATTAGAGAGGGTGCAGAGGAGATTCACCATGATGCTGCCTGGATTAGAGAGGGTGCAGAGGAGATTCGCCGTGATGCTGCCTAGATTAGAGAGGGTGCAGAGGAGATTCACAAGGATGCTGCCTGGATTGGAGAGGTTGCAGTGGAAGTTCACCAGAATGCTGCCTGGATTAGAGAGGGTGCAGAGGAGATTCACCAGGATGCTGCCTGGATTGGAGAGGGTGCAGAGGAGATTCACCAGGATGCTGCCTGGATTGGAGAGGGTGCAGAGGAGATTCAGCAGGATGCTGCCTGGATTAGAGAGGGTGCAGAGGAGATTCACCAGGATGCTGCCTGGATTAGAGAGGGTGCAGAGGAAATTCACCAGGATGCTGCCTGGATTAGAGAGAGTGCAGATGGAGATTCACCAGGATGCTGCCTGGATTAGAGAGGGTGCAGAGGAGATTCACCAGGATGCTGCCTGGATTAGAGAGGGTGGAGAGGAGATTCACCATGATGCTGCCTGGATTAGAGAGAGTGCAGAGGAGATTCACCAGGATGCTGCCTGGATTGGAGAGGGTGCAGTGGAGATTCACCAGGATGCTGCCTGGATTGGAGAGGGTGCAGAGGAAGTTCACCAGAACGCTGCCTGGATTAGAGAGGGTGCAGAGGAGATTCACCAGGATGCTGCCTGGATTGGAGAGGGTGCAGAGGAGATTCACCAGGATGCTGCCTGGATTGGAGAGGGTGCAGAGGAGATTCACCAGGATGCTGCCTGGATTAGAGAGGGTGCAGAGGAAATTCACCAGGATGCTGCCTGGATTAGAGAGGGTGCAGAGGAAATTCACCAGGATGCTGCCTGGATTCGAGAAGGTGCCCTATCAGGGTAGATTGAGTGAAGTGGGGCTTTTCTCCTTGGAGCAGAAGAGGACGAGATCGAGGTGCGCTGAGTGTTAAGAGGCACAGATCGGGCGGACAGCCAGTGACCTTTCTCCCCCAGGGTGGCAATGGCTAATATGAGGGGGCATAATTTTATGATGATTGAAGGAAAGTTTAGGGGGGATGTCAGCGATTTCTTTTTTTACATCGAGGCTGGTGGGTGTGTGGAATTCCCTGCCAAGGGAGGTGGTGGAGGCAGATATTTTCGGGGCATTTAATAGACCCTTCGATTGGAACATTAGTGACAGAAAACTCGGGGAGGGGGGTATATGGGAGGGAAGAGTTAGATTGACCCTAGAGTCGGTTAAAAAATGTTTGTGGCACACGTCACTGAGTGCATTTAATAGGTAGTGGGAGCTATACCACCCCCCAGATTTAACAACCTTAAGGAACCCAAACATTTAATAAGTAAACTTGACTCTTGAATTTCGAATCGAGTTAGTGCTAAAGGTGGACGAAAATGTGGAAGTGGAGAGGATGTTTCCTATAGTGGGGGGAGTCTAGGACCAGAGTACACAGATAGAATGGATGTGGAGAGGATGTTTCCTATAGTGGGGGAGTCTAGGACCAGAGGGCACAGATAGAGTGGATGTGGAGAGGATGTTTCCCAGAGTGGGGGAGTCTAGGACCAGAGGGCACAGATAGAGTGGATGTGGAGAGTATGTTTCCTGTAGTGGGGGAGTCTAGGACCAGAGGACACATATAGAGTGGATATGGAGAGGATGTTTCCCAGAGTTGGGGAGTCTAGGACCAGAGGGCAGAGATAGAGTGGATGTGGAGAGGATGTTTCCTATAGTGGGAGAGTCTAGGATCAGAGGACACAGATAGAGTGGATGTGGAGAGGATGTTTCCTACAGTGGGGGAGTCTAGGAGCAGAGGACACAGATAGAGTGGATGTGGAGAGGGTGTTTCCTATAGTGGGGGAGTCTAGGACCAGAGGACACAGATAGAGTGGATGTGCAGAGGATGTTTCCTATAGTGGGGGAGTCTAGGAGCAGAGGACACAGATAGAGTGGATGTGGAGAGTGTGTTTCCTCTCATGGGGAAGTCTAGGACGAGAGGACCCAGATAGAGTGGATGTGGAGAGGATATTTCCTTTCGTGAGGTAGTCACGAACCAGAGGACACAGCCTCAGAGTAGAGGGACGTCCATTTAGAACAGAGATGAGGAGGAATTTCTTTAGCCAGATGGTGCTGAATCTGTGGAATTTGTTGCTACAGATGGCAGTGGAGGCCGATTCGTCGGGTATATTTTAATGGAGGTTGACAGGTTCCCGATTAGTCAGCACATCAAAGGTTACAAAGAGAATGGGTGTTGAGATGGTTAATTAATCAGCCGTGATGGAATGGGGACGCAGACTGGATGGGCTGAATGTCGAATACAGTGTGACCGAGATGGTGGGGGTAGACGCTGTGCGGTGTAAGGGGGTTTTGCTGATGGTGTCTCACCTCTCCTTCCATCTCTCCGCAAGAAAGTGGCCCCGAAAACGAAATCGCAACCGTGGCGACAGAGTCTCGACCTGAAGCAGGCGTCGCCGATGAAACAGAACCAGCTGGAGCCCAAGACCAACCGGACGGTCCGGGCACTGCTGGGCGAGCTGTACCACGACAAGGAGTACCTGGAGAAGTTGCTGACTGACAAAGGTACTGGCTTCTCACCTGGCCTACAGCTCCTTCCCTCAGCTCTCTGACCAAACCTCCCTCAACGCCTCCCACTCCTCCTCCCCCTCCTGTCCCACTCCACCTCCCCCTCCTGTCCCACTCCTCCTCCCCCTCCCCCTCACCTGTCCCACTGCCCCCTCCCCGCCTGTCCCACTCCCTCTCCCTCACCTGTCCTCATCCCCCTCCCCCTCACCTGTCCTCATCCCCCTCCCCCTCACGTCCCAGTGCCCCTCCCCCTCCTGTCCCACTCCTCCCTCACCTGTCCCCCTCCCCCCTCCCCGCCTGTCCCACTCCCTCTCCCTCACCTGTCCTCATCCCCCTCCCCCTCACCTGTCCTCATCCCCCTCCCCCTCACCTGTCCTCATCCCCCTCCCCCTCACGTCCCAGTGCCCCTCCCCCTCACTTGTCCCACTGCCCCTCCCCCTCACCTGACCCACTGCCCCTCCCCCTCCCCTGACCCACTGCCCCTCCCCCTCCCCTGTCCCACTCCCCCACACTTCTGTAGGAGAATTCTGCCACTGTCGTGGAAAGACAAAGACGTCCTGTGCTCTGAAATGTCCCTGTTTCCCCTGCCGGTGGCAAACGCAGAGCTGATGAAGGTGAACACGGGGTCCGGAGGGACGGTGCAGGACCTGGTGACCGGCGGAATCTCGCTCCTGGACGCGCAGACCGAGTTCTGGCGGGAGCAGAAGCCCATCTTCGCCCGGGAGCGTGAGCGGCGGCTGAAGGAGCAGGTCTGGAAGAGCCACCGGCTGCCGACCCGGGAGACCACCGCCGTCCTGCAGAAGATGGCCGAGATCGACGCCCGTACGTGGGGTCGACCGAGGGTGGTTTGGGGGGTGTGGAGGGGTGGGTCAGTGGGTGATCAGTGGTATGGAGGGGTGGGTCAGTGAGTGACTGGGGGTGTGGAGGGGTGGGTCAGTGGGTGGTTGTGGGTGTGGAGGGGTGGGTCAGTGGGTGATTGTGTGTGTGGAGGGGTGGGTCAGTGGGTGATCGGGGGTGTGGAAGGGTGGGTCAGTGGGTGGTTGAGGGTGTGGAGGGGTGGGTCAGTGGGGGATTGGGGTTGTGGAGGGGAGGGTCAGTGGGTGATTGTGTGTGGAGGGGTGGGTCAGTGAGTGATTGGGGGTGTGGAGGGGTGGGTCAGTGGGTGATTGGGGGTGTGGAGGGGTGGGTCAGTGTCTGATTTGGGTGTGTGGAGGGGTGGGTCAGTGGGTGATTGGGGGTGTGGAGGGATGGGTCAGTGGGTGATTGTGTGTGGAGGGGTGGGTCAGAGGGTGATTGGGGGTGTGGAGGGGTGGGTCAGTGGGTGGTTGGGGGTGTGGAGGGGTGGGTCAGTGAGTGATTGGGGGTGTGGAGGGGTGGGTCAGTGGATGATTGGGGGTGTGGAGGGGTGGGTCAGTGGGTGATTGGGGGTGTGGAGGGGTGGGTCAGTGAGTGATTGGGGGTGTGGAGGGGTGGGTCAGTGGGTGATTGGGGTTGTGGAGGGGTGGGTCAGTGTGTGATTTGGGTGTGTGGAGGGGTGGGTCAGTGGGTGATTGTGGGTGTGGAGGGGTGGGTCAGTGGGTGATCGGTGGTATGGAGGGGTGGGTCTGGGTGATTGGGGGTGTGGAGGGGTGGGTCTGGGTGATTGGGGGTGTGGAGGGGTGGGTCAGTGGGTGATTGGGGGTGTGGAGGGATGGGTCAGTGGGTGATTGTGTGTGGAGGGGTGGGTCAGAGGGTGATTGGGGGTGTGGAGGGGTGGGTCAGTGGGTGGTTGGGGGTGTGGAGGGGTGGGTCAGTGAGTGATTGGGGGTGTGGAGGGGTGGGTCAGTGAGTGATTGGGGGTGTGGAGGGGTGGGTCAGTGGGTGATTGGGGTTGTGGAGGGGTGGGTCAGTGTGTGATTTGGGTGTGTGGAGGGGTGGGTCAGTGGGTGATTGTGGGTGTGGAGTGGTGGGTCAGTGGGTGATCGGTGGTATGGAGGGGTGGGTCTGGGTGATTGGGGGTGTGGAGGGGTGGGTCTGGGTGATTGGGGGTGTGGAGGGGTGGGTCAGTGGGTGATCGGTGGTATGGAGGGGTGGGTCTGGGTGATTGGGTGTGTGGAGGGGTGGGTCAGCGGTTGATAGGGGTTGTGGAGGGGTGGGTCAGTGGGTGATTTGGGTGTGTGGAGGGGTGGGTCAGTGGGTGATTGGGGGTGTGGAGGGATGGGTCAGTGGGTGATTGTGTGTGGAGGGGTGGGTCAGAGGGTGATTGGGGGTGTGGAGGGGTGGGTCAGTGGGTGGTTGGGGGTGTGGAGGGGTGGGTCAGTGAGTGATTGGGGGTGTGGAGGGGTGGGTCAGTGGATGATTGGGGGTGTGGAGGGGTGGGTCAGTGGGTGATTGGGGGTGTGGAGGGGTGGGTCAGTGAGTGATTGGGGGTGTGGAGGGGTGGGTCAGTGGGTGATTGGGGTTGTGGAGGGGTGGGTCAGTGTGTGATTTGGGTGTGTGGAGGGGTGGGTCAGTGGGTGATTGTGGGTGTGGAGGGGTGGGTCAGTGGGTGATCGGTGGTATGGAGGGGTGGGTCTGGGTGATTGGGGGTGTGGAGGGGTGGGTCTGGGTGATTGGGGGTGTGGAGGGGTGGGTCAGTGGGTGATTGGGGGTGTGGAGGGATGGGTCAGTGGGTGATTGTGTGTGGAGGGGTGGGTCAGAGGGTGATTGGGGGTGTGGAGGGGTGGGTCAGTGGGTGGTTGGGGGTGTGGAGGGGTGGGTCAGTGAGTGATTGGGGGTGTGGAGGGGTGGATCAGTGGATGATTGGGGGTGTGGAGGGGTGGGTCAGTGGGTGATTGGGGGTGTGGAGGGGTGGGTCAGTGAGTGATTGGGGGTGTGGAGGGGTGGGTCAGTGGGTGATTGGGGTTGTGGAGGGGTGGGTCAGTGTGTGATTTGGGTGTGTGGAGGGGTGGGTCAGTGGGTGATTGTGGGTGTGGAGTGGTGGGTCAGTGGGTGATCGGTGGTATGGAGGGGTGGGTCTGGGTGATTGGGGGTGTGGAGGGGTGGGTCTGGGTGATTGGGGGTGTGGAGGGGTGGGTCAGTGGGTGATCGGTGGTATGGAGGGGTGGGTCTGGGTGATTGGGTGTGTGGAGGGGTGGGTCAGCGGTTGATAGGGGTTGTGGAGGGGTGGGTCAGTGGGTGATTGGGGGTGTAGAGGGGTGGGTCAGTGGGTGATCGGTGGTATGGAGGGGTGGGTCTGGGTGATTGGGGGTGTGGAGGGGTGGGTCAGTGGGTGGTTGTGGGTGTGGAGGGGTGGGTCAGTGAGTGATTGGGGGTGTGGAGGGGTGGGTCAGTGGATGATTGGGGGAATGGAGGGGTGGGTCAGTGGGTGATCGGTGGTATGGAGGGGTGGGTCTGGGTGATTGGTGGTGTGGAGGGGTGGGTCAGTGGGCGATTGGGGGTGTGGAGGGTTGGGTCAGTGAGTGATCGGGGGTGTGGAGGAGTGGGTCTGGGTGATCGGGGGTGTGGAGGGGTGGGTCTGGGTGGTTGGGGGTGTGGAGGGGTGGGTCAGTGGGTGATTGGGGTGTGGAGGGGTGGGTCAGTGTGTGATTGTGGGTGTGGAGGGGTGGGTCAGTGGGTGATTGTGGGTGTGGAGGGGTGGGTCAGTGGGTGGTTGGGGGTGTGGAGGGGTGGGTCAGTGGGTGATTGGGTGTGTGCAGAGGTGGGTCAGTGGGTGATTGTGGGTGTGGAGGGGTGGGTCAGTGGGTGATTGGGGGTGTGTAGGGGTGGGTCAGTGGGTGGTTGCGGGTGTGGAGGGGTGGGTCAGTGGGTGATTGGGGGTGTGGAGGAGTGGGTCAGTGGATGATTGTGGGTGTGGAGGGGTGGGTCAGAGGGTGATTGGGGGTGTGGAGTGGTGTGTCAGTGGGTGGTTGGGGGTGTGTGGAGGGGTGGGTCTGTGGGTGATTGGGGGTTTGGAGGGGTGGGTCAGTGGATGATTGTGGGTGTGGAGGGGTGGGTCACTGGGTGATTGGGGGTGTGGAGGAGTGGGTCAGTGGATGATTGTGGGTGTGGAGGGGTGGGTCAGAGGGTGATTGGGGGTGTGGAGTGGTGTGTCAGTGGGTGGTTGGGGGTGTGGAGGGGTGGGTCAGTGGATGATTGGGGGTGTGGAGGGGTGGGTCAGTGGGTGATTGGGGGTGTGGAGGGGTGGGTCAGTGGGTGACTGGGGGTGTGGAGGGGTGGGTCAGTGGGTGATTGGGGGTGTGGAGGGGTGGGTCAGTGGGTGATTGGGGGTGTGGAGGGGTGGGTCACTGAGTGATTGGGGGTGTGGAGGGGTGGGTCAGTGGGTGACTGGGGGTGTGGAGGGGTGGGTCAGTGGGTGACTGGGGGTGTGGAGGGGTGGGTCAGTGGGTGATTGGGGGTTTGGAGGTGTGGATCAGTGGATGATTGTGGGTGTGGAGGGGTGGGTCAGTGGGTGATTGGGGGTGTGGAGGGGTGGGTCAGTGGGTGATTGGGGGTGTGGAGGGGTGGGTCAGTGGGTGATTGGGGGTGTGGAGGGGTGGGTCAGTGAGTGATTGGGGGTGTGGAGGGGTGGGTCAGTGGATGATTGTGGGTGTGGAGGGGTGGGTCAGTGGGTGATCGGTGGTGTGGTGGGGTGGGTCAGTGGGTGGTTGGGGGTGTGGAGGGGTGGGTCAGTGGGTGATTGGGGGTGTGGGTCAGTGGATGATTGGGGGTGTGGAGGGGTGGGTCAGTGGGTGATTGGGGGTGTGGAGGGGTGGGTCACTGAGTGATTGGGGGTGTGGAGGGGTGGGTCAGTGGGTGACTGGGGGTGTGGAGGGGTGGGTCAGTGGGTGATTGGGGGTGTGGAGGGGTGGGTCAGTGGGTGTTTGGGGGTGTGGAGGGGTGGGTCAGTGGGTGATTGGGGGTGTGGAGGGCTGGGTCAGTGGGTGAATGGGGGTGTGGAGGGGTGGGTCAGTGGGTGATTGTGGGTGTGGAGGGGTGGGTCAGTGGGTGGTTGGGGGTGTGGAGGGGTGGGTCAGTGGGTGGTTGGGGGTGTGGAGGGGTGGGTCAGTGGGTGATTGGGGGTGTGTAGGGGTGGGTCAGTGGGTGGTTGCGGGTGTGGAGGGGTGGGTCAGTGGGTGATTGGGGGTGTGGAGGAGTGGGTCAGTGGATGATTGTGGGTGTGGAGGGGTGGGTCAGAGGGTGATTGGGGGTGTGGAGTGGTGTGTCAGTGGGTGGTTGGGGGTGTGTGGAGGGGTGGGTCTGTGGGTGATTGGGGGTTTGGAGGGGTGGGTCAGTGGATGATTGTGGGTGTGGAGGGGTGGGTCAGAGGGTGATTGGGGGTGTGGAGTGGTGTGTCAGTGGGTGGTTGGGGGTGTGGAGGGGTGGGTCAGTGGGTGATTGGGGGTGTGGGTCAGTGGATGATTGGGGGTGTGGAGGGGTGGGTCAGTGGGTGATTGGGGGTGTGGAGGGGTGGGTCAGTGGGTGATTGGGGGTGTGGAGGGGTGGGTCACTGAGTGATTGGGGGTGTGGAGGGGTGGGTCAGTGGGTGACTGGGGGTGTGGAGGGGTGGGTCAGTGGGTGACTGGGGGTGTGGAGGGGTGGGTCAGTGGGTGATTGGGGGTGTGGAGGTGTGGATCAGTGGATGATTGTGGGTGTGGAGGGGTGGGTCAGTGGGTGATTGGGGGTGTGGAGGGGTGGGTCAGTGGGTGATTGGGGGTGTGGAGGGGTGGGTCAGTGAGTGATTGGGGGTGTGGAGGGGTGGGTCAGTGGATGTTTGTGGGTGTGGAGGGGTGGGTCAGTGGGTGATCGGTGGTGTGGTGGGGTGGGTCAGTGGGTGGTTGGGGGTGTGGAGGGGTGGGTCAGTGGGTGATTGGGGGTGTGGAGGGGTGGGTCAGTGGATGATTGTGGGTGTGGAGGGGTGGGTCAGTGGGTGATCGGTGGTGTGGTGGGGTGGGTCAGTGGGTGGTTGGGGGTGTGGAGGGGTGGGTCAGTGGGTGATTGGGGGTGTGGGTCAGTGGATGATTGGGGGTGTGGAGGGGTGGGTCAGTGGGTGATTGGGGGTGTGGAGGGGTGGGTCACTGAGTGATTGGGGGTGTGGAGGGGTGGGTCAGTGGGTGACTGGGGGTGTGGAGGGGTGGGTCAGTGGGTGATTGGGGGTGTGGAGGGGTGGGTCAGTGGGTGATTGGGGGTGTGGAGGGGTGGGTCAGTGGGTGATTGGGGGTGTGGAGGGCTGGGTCAGTGGGTGAATGGGGGTGTGGAGGGGTGGGTCAGTGGGTGATTGGGGGTGTGGAGGGGTGGGTCAGTGGGTGATTGGGGGTGTGGAGGGGTGGGTCAGTGGGTGATTGAGGGTGTGGAGGTGTGGGTCAGTGGGTGGTTTGGGGGTAATGGAGGGGTGGGTCAGTGGGTGATTGAGGGTGTGGAGGGGTGGGTCAGTGGGTGATTGGGGGTGTGGAGGGGTGGGTCAGTGGGTGAATGGGGTGTGTGGAGTGGTGGGTCAGTGGGAGATTGGGAGTGTGTGGCGGGGTGGGTCAGTGGGAGATTGGGGGTGTGGAGGGGTGGGTCAGTGGGTGATTGGGGGTGTGGAGGGGTGGGTCAGTGGGTGATTGGGGGTGTGGAGGGGTGGGTCATTGGGTGGTTGAGGTGTGGAGGGGTGAGTCAGTGGGTGATTGGGGGCATGGAGGGGTGGGTCAGTGGGTGGTTGGGGGTGTGGAGGGGTGGATCAGTGGATGATTGGGGGTGCGGAGGGGTGGGTCAGTGGGTGATTGGGGGTGTGTGGAGGGTTGGGTCTGTGGGTGATTGGGGGTTTGGAGGGGTGGGTCAGTGGATGATTGTGGGTGTGGAGGGGTGGGTCAGTGGGTGATTGGGGGTGTGGAGCGGTGGGTCAGTGGGTGATTGGGGGTGTGGAGGGGTGGGTCAGTGGGTGGTTGGGTTGTGGAGGGGTGGGTCAGTGGGTGATTGGGTGTGTGGTGGGTCAGTGGGTGATTGGGGGTGTGGAGGGGTGGATCAGTGGATGATTGGGGGTGCGGAGGGGTGGGTCAGTGGGTGATTAGGGGTGTGGAGGGGTTGGTCAGTGGGTGATTGGGGGTGTGGAGGGCTGGGTCAGTGGGTGAATGGGGGTGTGGAGGGGTGGGTCAGTGTGTGATTGGGGGTGTGGAGGGGTGGGTCAGTGGGTGATTGAGGGTGTGGAGGGGTGGGTCAGTGGGTGGTTTGGGGGGTAATGGAGGGGTGGGTCAGTGGGTGATTGGGGGTGTGGAGGGGTGTGTCAGTGGGTGAATGGGGGTGTGGAGGGGTAGGTCAGTGGGTGATTGGGGGTGTGGAGGGGTGGGTCAGTGGGTGATTGGGGGTGTGGAGGGGTGGGTCAGTGGGTGATTGGGGGTGTGGAGGGGTGGGTCAGTGGGTGATTGGGGGTGTGGAGGGCTGGGTCAGTGGGTGAATGGGGGTGTGGAGGGGTGGGTCAGTGGGTGAATGGGGGTGTGGAGGGGTGGGTCAGTGGGTGTTTGGGGGTGTGGAGGGGTGGGTCAGTGGGTGATTGAGGGTGTGGAGGGGTGGGTCAGTGGGTGGTTTGGGGGGTAATGGAGGGGTGGGTCAGTGGGTGATTGGGGGTGTGGAGGGGTGGGTCAGTGGGTGATTGGGGGTGTGGAGGGGTGGGTCAGTGGGTGAATGGGGTGTGTGGAGGGGTGGGTCAGTGGGAGATTGGGAGTGTGTGGCGGGGTGGGTCAGTGGGAGATTGGGGGTGTGGAGGGGTGGGTCAGTGGGTGATTGGGGGTGTGGAGGGGTGGGTCAGTGGGTGATTGGGGGTGTGGAGGGGTGGGTCAGTGGGTGGTTGGGGGTGTGGAGGGGTGGATCAGTGGATGATTGGGGGTGCAGAGGGGTGGGTCAGTGGGTGATTGGGGGTGTGTGGAGGGGTGGGTCTGTGGGTGATTGGGGGTTTGGAGGGGTGGGTCAGTGGATGATTGTGGGTGTGGAGGGGTGGGTCAGTGGGTGATTGGGGGTGTGGAGCGGTGGGTCAGTGGGTGATTGGGGGTGTGGAGGGGTGGGTCAGTGGGTGGTTGGGTTGTGGAGGGGTGGGTCAGTGTGTGATTGGGTGTGTGGTGGGTCAGTGGGTGATTGGGGGTGTGGAGGGGTGGATCAGTGGATGATTGGGGGTGCGGAGGGGTGGGTCAGTGGGTGATTAGGGGTGTGGAGGGGTTGGTCAGTGGGTGATTGGGGGTGTGGAGGGCTGGGTCAGTGGGTGAATGGCGGTGTGGAGGGGTGGGTCAGTGGGTGATTGGGGGTGTGGAGGGGTGGGTCAGTGGGTGATTGATTGTGTGGAGGGGTGGGTCAGTGGGTGGTTTGGGGGGTAATGGAGGGGTGGGTCAGTGGGTGATTGGGGGTGTGGAGGGGTGGGTCAGTGGGTGAATGGGGGTGTGGAGGGGTGGGTCAGTGTGTGATTGGGGGTGTGGAGGGGTGGGTCAGTGGGTGATTGAGGGTGTGGAGGGGTGGGTCAGTGGGTGGTTTGGGGGTTAATGGAGGGGTGGGTCAGTGGGTGATTGGGGGTGTGGAGGGGTGGGTCAGTGGGTGATTGGGGGTGTGGAGGGGTGGGTCAGTGGGTGATTGGGGGTGTGGAGGGCTGGGTCAGTGGGTGAATGGGGGTGTGGAGGGGTGGGTCAGTGGGTGATTGGGGGTGTGGAGGGGTGGGTCAGTGGGTGATTGAGGGTGTGGAGGGGTGGGTCAGTGGGTGGTTTGGGGGGTAATGGAGGGGTGGGTCAGTGGGTGATTGGGGGTGTGGAGGGGTGGGTCAGTGGGTGATTGGGGGTGTGGAGGGGTGGGTCAGTGGGTGAATGGGGTGTGTGGAGGGGTGGGTCAGTGGGAGATTGGGAGTGTGTGGCGGGGTGGGTCAGTGGGAGATTGGGGGTGTGGAGGGGTGGGTCAGTGGGTGATTGGGGGTGTGGAGGGGTGGCAGTGGGTGATTGGGGGTGTGGAGGTGTGGGTCATTGGGTGGTTGGGGTGTGGAGGGGTGGGTCAGTGGGTGATTGGGGGCGTGGAGGGGTGGGTCAGTGGATGATTGGGGGTGTGGAGGGGTGGGTCAGTGGGTGATTGGGGGTGTGGAGGGGTGGATCAGTGGATGATTGGGGGTGCGGAGGGGTGGGTCAGTGGGTGATTGGGGGTGTGTGGAGGGGTGGGTCAGTGGGTGATTGGGGGTATGGAGGGGTGGGTCAGTGGGTGATTGGGGGTGTGGAGGGGTGGGTCAGTGGGTGATTGGGCGTGTGGAGGGGTGGGTCAGTGGGTGGTTGGGTTGTGGAGGGGTGGGTCAGTGGGTGATTGGGGGTGTGGTGGGTCAGTGGGTGATTGGGGGTGTGGAGGGGTGGATCAGTGGATGATTGGGGGTGCGGAGGGGTGGGTCAGTGGGTGATTAGGGGTGTGGAGGGGTGGGTCAGTGGGTGATTGGGGGTGTGGAGGGCTGGGTCAGTGGGTGAATGGGGGTGTGGAGGGGTGGGTAAGTGGGTGATTGGGGGTGTGGAGGGGTGGGTCAGTGGGTGTTTGAGGGTGTGGAGGGGTGGGTCAGTGGGTGGTTTGGGGGGTAATGGAGGGGTGGGTCAGTGGGTGATTGGGGGTGTGGAGGGGTGGGTCAGTGGGTGAATGGGGGTGTGGAGAGGTGGGTCAGTGGGTGATTGGGGGTGTGGAGGGGTGGGTCAGTGGGTGATTGAGGGTGTGGAGGGGTGGGTCAGTGGGTGGTTTGGGGGGTAATGGAGGGGTGGGTCAGTGGTTGATTGGGGGTGTGGAGGGGTGGGTCAGTGGGTGATTGGGGGTGTGGAGGGGTGGGTCAGTGGGTGATTGGGGGTGTGGAGGGGTGGGTCAGTGGGTGAATGGGGGTGTGGGGGGGTGGGTCAGTGGGTGAATGGGGGTGTGGAGGGGTGGGTCAGTGGGTGATTGGGGGTGTGGAGGGGTGGGTCAGTGGGTGATTGAGGGTGTGGAGGGGTGGGTCAGTGGGTGGTTTGGGGGGTAATGGAGGGGTGGGTCAGTGGGTGATTGGGGGTGTGGAGGGGTGGGTCAGTGGGTGATTGGGGGTGTGGAGGGGTGGGTCAGTGGTTGATTGGGGGTGTGGAGGGGTGGATCAGTGGATGATTGGGGGTGCGGAGGGGTGGGTCAGTGGGTGATTGGGGGTGTGTGGAGGGGTGGGTCAGTGGGTGATTGGGGGTATGGAGGGGTGGGTCAGTGGATGATTGTGGTTGTGGAGGGGTGGGTCAGTGGGTGATTGGGGGTGTGGAGGGGTGGGTCAGTGGGTGATTGGGCGTGTGGAGGGGTGGGTCAGTGGGTGGTTGGGTTGTGGAGGGGTGGGTCAGTGGGTGATTGGGGGTGTGGTGGGTCAGTGGGTGATTGGGGGTGTGGAGGGGTGGATCAGTGGATGATTGGGGGTGCGGAGGGGTGGGTCAGTGGGTGATTAGGGGTGTGGAGGGGTGGGTCAGTGGGTGATTGGGGGTGTGGAGGGCTGGGTCAGTGGGTGAATGGGGGTGTGGAGGGGTGGGTCAATGGGTGATTGGGGGTGTGGAGGGGTGGGTCAGTGGGTGTTTGAGGGTGTGGAGGGGTGGGTCAGTGGGTGGTTTGGGGGGTAATGGAGGGGTGGGTCAGTGGGTGATTGGGGGTGTGGAGGGGTGGGTCAGTGGGTGAATGGGGGTGTGGAGAGGTGGGTCAGTGGGTGATTGGGGGTGTGGAGGGGTGGGTTAGTGGGTGATTGAGGGTGTGGAGGGGTGGGTCAGTGGGTGGTTTGGGGGGTAATGGAGGGGTGGGTCAGTGGTTGATTGGGGGTGTGGAGGGGTGGGTCAGTGGGTGATTGGGGGTGTGGAGGGGTGGGTCAGTGGGTGATTGGGGGTGTGGAGGGGTGGGTCAGTGGGTGAATGGGGGTGTGGGGGGGTGGGTCAGTGGGTGAATGGGGGTGTGGAGGGGTGGGTCAGTGGGTGATTGGGGGTGTGGAGGGGTGGGTCAGTAGGTGATTGAGGGTGTGGAGGGGTGGGTCAGTGGGTGGTTTGGGGGGTAATGGAGGGGTGGGTCAGTGGGTGATTGGGGGTGTGGAGGGGTGGGTCAGTGGGTGATTGGGGGTGTGGAGGGGTGGGTCAGTGGGTGAATGGGGTGTGTGGAGGGGTGGGTCAGTGGGAGATTGGGAGTGTGTGGTTGGGGTGTGGAGGGGTGGGTCAGTGGGTGATTGGGGGCGTGGAGGGGTGGGTCAGTGGGTGATTGGGGGTGTGGGGTGGTGGGTCATTGGGTGATTGGGGTAAGGAGGGGTGGTTCAGTGGTTGATTGGGGGTGTGGAGGGGTGTATCAGTGGGAGATTGGGGGTGTGTAGGGGTGGGTCAGTGGGTGATTGGGGGTGTGGAGGGGTGGGTCATTGGGTGGTTGGGGGTGTGCAGGGGTGGGTCAGTGGGTGGAGGTGTTGATCAGCCTCACTGCTTTTGGGATGAGAGGTGACCTGATAGAGGTGTACAAGATGATGACAGGCATTGATCGTGTGGATAGTCAGAGGCTTTTTCCCAGAGTTGAAATGGCTAACACGAAAGGGCACAGTTTTAAGGTGCTGGGGAGTAGGTACAGAGGAGATGTCAGGGGTAAGTTTTTAACGCAGAGAGTGGTGAGTGTGTGGAATGTACTGCCGGGGATGGTGGTGGAGGTGGATACGATAGGGTCTTTTAAGAGGCTACTGGATAGGTACATGGAGCTTAGAAAATAGCTTTGTGTGCTGTAGGTTTTCTAAGTTTGTATGAAATCGATTTATTTAATCTTGTTCTTAATCAACTTCTTTTAGTCTTTGATTTTAAAGTTTGCACTTTGTCCCACTTTGAACTCCATAGTATGAAAAGTGCTCTACAAGATTATTGTTTTTATACAAAGATTTCTTTTAAGCCTTGAGCTTCATGAATATGCGTGGATATAACTTAAGGACAGTTCAGGGACGATGGTCTGGAATGAGAGCGAACGGGCAAACGAGTCAGCAGACCTACCAACCCTAATAACCTCACACCCCAACAGACGTACGTAAGACCAGCTTTGGTCTCCAAATTTGAGGAAGGACATTCTTGCTATTGAGGGGGTGCCCTCTGGTCCTAGACTCCCCCACTATAGGAAACATCCTCTCCACATCCACTCTATCTGTGTCCTCTGGTCCTAGACTCCCCCACTGTAGGAAACATCCTCTCCACATCCACTCTATCTGTGTCCTCTGGTCCTAGACTCCCCCACTATAGGAAACATCCTCTCCACATCCACTCTATCTGTGTCCTCTGGTCCTAGACTCCCCCACTATAGGAAACATCCTCTCCACATCCACTCTATCTGTGTCCTCTGGTCCTAGACTCCCCCACTATAGGAAACATCCTCTCCACATCCACTCTATCTGTGTCCTCTGGTCCTAGACTCCCCCACTATAGGAAACATCCTCTCCACATCCACTCTATCTGTGTCCTCTGGTCCTAGACTCCCCCACTATAGGAAACATCCTCTCCACATCCACTCTATCTGTGTCCTCTGGTCCTAGACTCCCCCACTATAGGAAACATCCTCTCCACATCCACTCTATCTGTGTCCTCTGGTCCTAGACTCCCCCACTATAGGAAACATCCTCTCCACATCCACTCTATCTGTGTCCTCTGGTCCTAGACTCCCCCACTATAGGAAACATCCTCTCCACATCCATTCTATCTGTGTCCTCTGGTCTCAGACTCCCCCACTATAGGAAACATCCTCTCCACATCCACTCTATCTGTGTCCTCTGGTCCTAGACTCCCCCACTACAGGAAACATCCTCTCCACATCCACTCTATCTGTGTCCTCTGGTCCTAGACTCCCCCACTATAGGAAACATCCTCTCCACATCCACTCCATCTGTGTCCTCTGGTCCTAGACTCCCCCACTATAGGAAACATCCTCTCCACATCCACTCTATCTGTGTCCTCTGGTCCTAGACTTCCCCACTATAGGAAACATCCTCTCCACATCCACTCTATCTGTGTCCTCTGGTCC